>NC_065445.1:207927023-208227023 GCF_917563875.1 Diabrotica virgifera virgifera | reverse complement strand
ATCTAGGTTTCACACTGAAGATGGTCAGTTTTGACCGAAAACGTTTTGTGATATTCCATAATCTTTTGGATTATTTCATTTATAGGAGATTCTGACCAATAGAATGCTACAGAAATAAAAATTACAGAAATATAATTTTTGATAATATCCCGTCGTCAAGCATTACCTCAGATGCCCTTCGTTATTACACAAAAATAAACATTCAGTTACACTAATGACACTTGTTTTACAACTTGTCACAGAGAACAGTAAGAAACAGGTTTAGCAAATATTCAGGTGAAGATATCAATAAAATATTAGTTAAAATGATATAAAAATATTGTTTTATTCATCATATAATCTCAGCGAATTACACTCAATCTCTAAAATTATTATCGACTTGTTGCCCCCGTGACACTTTGACATAATCTTAAAATCAAATTAAAACTGTCAAAGTGTCACTCGGGAAAGCAATCGATAATTTTAGAGCTCTTGTTCAATTACTACTGATTATTTCATTCATAGGAGATTCTGACCAATAGAAAGCTACAGAAATAAAAATTAAATAGTGGAGTCACTGAATGTTTTCACCTCCGATTTCGTTGAACCTTCATCGATTTTCATGAAAATTGGTGAGTAGTTAGAAGATACTTCAAGGAACAAAGGTGACATGATGCCAACTTGCGCTTTTACCCTGGGGGTGGATGCCACCCCTTCTCAGGGGTGAAATTTCTTTATTAAAAATAATACCAGAAATCGATAGAGGGGAAACTTCTAAGCAAAATTTGTTATATAAAGTTATTAACATAAATCAATGCTTTTTGAGTTATTAAATATCAAAGATTTTAATTTTCTTAAAAAAATGCATGTTTTAAAGCGGTTCTTCACGTATTAAGCAAAAACTATAAGCTTTTGTAAAATAGCTATTATTACCAAAATTAAAGATAATAAAAAATTTAATACACTTCCTACTTAAAGAACTAAAGTAATGTTATCTCAAAGTCAGTTATGGGTAATTAAATGTATATTTTTTTCGATGAGTACTCAAATCTAAGTATTCAAGCTTACATAACGGGAAAACGATGCATTTTATAGAATATGCTTGTTAAGCACTTGTCAAAGTACTTCGAAATACCTATCAAATGAGTACCAGTAGAAGTAAATAGCATCAAAATTAAGCAAGTTATGATGAAAATAAAAGAACTCTTTCGATTTTTTTAGGAAAAAGTGAAAAATAAAACATACTCCATTTCCACAAAAATTAAAATTTGTAGTAATCCTCACAATATTTTCTTTAGGTTAACATAGTTAATGATTTCAACAATTTTGACCGGCTTAAAATGCATATTTTTGAAAAAAAAGATATAATTTAAAAAAATCAAAATTTTTAAAATTATCGTACTTTTCATTTCTTTTGATAATAACTCCAAAAATACTCAATATACGTAAAAAATGATATATAACTAAATTTTAGTTTTTTCAGTTCTAAATCCTATACATATTTTACTATTTCCGTAGAATAAAAAATAACCGAGATAGAAACGTTTAAAATTTCAATTTTGCTGCGAGAACCATGTAACCGGGGCCATTTAACCTTTTATTTTTAAAAAATTAAGAGATTTAAAAGACGTTAAAAGATGAATTTTGACGCTATTTAATAGATCTTGGAATCAACTTTTAATTAGATTTTAGGTGAACTTGATATCTTAAAAATGAACGGAGTTATTTACAAAAAAAAACAATAACATTTTTTGGAAACATTTTTAAAAGAAACATTTTGAAACATTATTGGTACATAAATTTTAATGCTATCAATTTGTTCGGGGGCTTATTTGATAGATACTTTTATTAACTTTGACAAATGTTTAATAAGTTAATGTTATAAAATGCATCATTTTTCCTGTATTTAAGCTTGAATACTTAGATTTGGATACTCGACGAAAGAAATATACATTCAATTACCTATGACTCACTTTTAGTTAACATTAAAAGGTTTTTCTAGTAAGGTGTTTATTTGATTTTTTATTAGCCTCAATTTTGATAATAATAACTTTTTTGTAAAAACTTATAGTTTTTGAGTTATTTATGAAAAATCGGTTAAAAACATCAATTTTTCTCACGAAAAATTAAAATCTTTGATCTTTAATAACTCAAAAAGTTATGATTTATTTTAATAACTTTATATAACAAATTTTGCTTATACTTTGTCCCTCTGTCGAATTGTGGGGTTATTTTTAATAAAATAATTTTCACCCTCCAGGAGGGGTGGCATCCACCCCCAGGGCAAAAGCGCAAGTTGGCACCATGTCACCTTTGTTCCTTGAGATATCCACTAACCACTCACCAATTTTCATGGAAATCGATGGAGTTCTTCTGGAGATCCATCTTCAGTGACTGCACTAACGATACACTCATACAGGAAGTATTAAATGAGTTAAAACGTACCTATTCTACAAATATACAAACGTGTTAAAAGTAAAACGTGTTCTTTCGATAGTACTAATTTTGATCATATTGATATCGAGTCGAATGGAGTATCGCAAACTAAAGTGTATTGTAAATGTAACTTTGTAACCTATTGGATTAAAAAAACCGAAAACCGGTTTTTCCAAAAACCGGTTTTTTTAGCCGGTTATAACCGCCAGGTTAAACCGTAAGCAAAAAAAACCGGTATAACCGAAAACCGGTGTTTTGTCAAAAACCGCCATCCCTAGTTTATATACGGTCAATACGGTATACGGTCAATACAACCTGCAGTGCCTTAAAAATTTTAAATCACTAGTGCCTTAAAGTAGCGTTTTTAACGCTCGTATGGAGTGCTAAAAATTGCATTTTTAACACAGTTGTAGAAAAAATAATTTTAATAAATTTATATACAAATAATATGCAATAATGCAACATAAGTCTTTACTTCAATATAATGTTGAGAAAAAAAAAGTTAAAATGACTAATAGGCTATTGATTATATTCAAAATAAGATAGCTAAAAGGAACTACAACGTTAACGGGGTTTTATTATTTGATATGGTCAATGGACATCTATATATGAAAAAACCGCGGAGTGCTACCATTTAAAGGGGTGCGTTTTTGAGAAATGGGTGAATTAGTCCCTGGGTACAGGTTACATTAGGGTGAGTTCTATGCACTTTGGGTACAAATACGTCTACATGAAAATTGTTCCTGGTTAAATTTCCTATCTAAATATAACTTTTTAAAGTCAAAGATACTTTTTTTTTATAAAAATATATTCAAAAGAAAAAGCACAAAGAAACCCAAAAGAAAGAAATTTTGTTTTTTGTCCCATAACTTTTGTCCACGGGGCTATAGGTATAGACATTGCTTTACAGAAAAAAAAACTTACATATCTTCTCTTTAACATGATGTTCGGTATAGGTCATTAGGATTTACAGTTTTCGAAATATGATTTTTTAAAGTTCGCCACTCACAGCAATTTTGGGCAATTTTCCTTGTTATTTCGCAAATATTGTTCTGTAACTTTTTTCTACGTAACTTTAGGTATATGCAATGACACGTAATAGGAATAGAAATCAATTACCTTTAAAATGGTCTACTGTATAACGTTGTACGACTTTTTTTTAAAGAGATTATGGTTTTTCAAGGTTTTATACTTTTAACGATTTTTCTATAATATAATATAAAAATAAAACAAAATTATTATATAATATATTATATATTATATAATACTTAATATAAAAAAATATTATTTTTTACATTTTTTACGATTATTTTTGAAATTTCTCATTATAACTTTTTTTTCTTGTACATGAATATACTATCTATATATTGCGCAACAAAGAGGGCTTACTTTCTGTTCTTTAATATGGTGTAGGTATCATCTATATTTAAATAAATAATGGAAACCGAGTGATTCTTTGATATTTTTTTACCTGTATTATTTAAAATTATTTCTTTTACAAGAATTACATAAACATTAGTCTTAAAAAACATCACTTTAGTTAAAATTATTTAAATGTTGACATTTAAAAAATTTTCAAAATCAAAGTCCATCTCTTCGTTAGCATTAGCTTCAATATCTTCCTCTGACACCTCAGTTATCTTAAACTTCCCACAATTAGTACCCATGTACATGCACCCTTTGCAGAATATTGAACAACTAATTATTATCTTCCTACAACCGCATTTTTTTGTACATCCTTTGGTACATTTACATGCTATTTTTTCAAGCAAAGCTTGTGGTGCAGGAGCTTTGACAGTAAATATTGGAATATCCATATTTTCAAGTTTGCCCGGCCGAGTCAAGTGGATCCAAAGCATTACCTATACAAAATAAGATTCAATCATAACACACAATCACATAAAAAAGTTATAATGAGGAATTTAAAAAATAATCCTAAAATTAAAAATCGTTGCAAGTACTTATTACAATTTGAAAAAGCATATCTTATTCAAAAATAACCCTAGAATTTTTTATAATACACCATTTTAAAGTAAACAGAATAAGCTTTCTTTTTTATTATACAGGGTGTAACAAAAATACAGGTCATAAATTAAATCACATATTCTGGGACCAAAAATAGTTCGAATGAACCTAACTTAACTTAGTACAAATATGCACATAAAAAAAGTTATAGCCCTTTGAAGTTACAAAATGAAAATCGATTTTTTCGAATATACCGAAAACTATTAGAGATTTTTTATTGAAAATGGATATGTGGCATTCTTACGGCAGGAGCATCTTAAAGAAAAATTATAGTGAAATTTGTGCTCCCCACAAAAAATTTATGGGGGTTTTGTTCCCTTAAACCCCCCAAACTTTTCTGTACGTTCCAATTAAATTATTATTGTGGTACCATTAGTTACATTAAATATTTTTAAAACTTTTTTGGCTCTTAGTATTTTTTCGATAAGGCAGTTTTTATCGAGTTGCGGCTTCTTTTTTAATATGTTTACATAAAAATTTTATGGGGGTTTTGTTCCTTTAAACCCCCCAAATGTTTGTGTACGCTCCAATTAAACTATTACTGCGATACCATTAGTTAAACAAAATGTTTTTAAAACTTTTTTGCCTCTTTGTATTTTTTCGAGAAGGCAACTTTTATCGAGATATGGCTTCTTTTTTAATACGGTTCAAAATATACCTAAAAATGTAAATCATACATAAATTTTCATATTTTTACAAAGTCTCCATAATCGTACTTAACCATATACAAATATGTGGTGGATTTGACAAATATTCAAAATATCTCGATAAAAACTGAATTTTCGAAAAAGTACTAAGAACCCAAAAAGTTTTAAAAATATTGTGTTTAAGTAATGGTAATACAATAACAATTTAGTTGGAACGTACACAAAAGTTTGGGGGGGTTTAAAGGAACTAAACCCCCATAAAATTTTTGTAGGGTGTCCAAATTTCACTCTAATTTTTTCTTAAGATGCTACTGTCGTAAAAATGCCACATGTCCATTTTCAATAAAAAATCTTTAATAGTTTTCGATATATTGGAAAAAATCGATTTTCATTTTGTAACTTTAAAGGGTTGTAACTTTTTTATATGCACATTTGTACTAAGGTAAGTTAGGTTCAATCAAACTATTTTTGGTCCCAGAATATGTGATTAAATTTATGACCTGTATTTTCGTTACACGCTGTATAATATATACCATATAGAAAAAAAAGTTATAATGGGAAATTTAAAAAATAATCGTAAAAAATATAAAAACTCGTTAAAAGTCTTGAAAAAGATAACCTCTTTAAAAGAAGTCGTACAACATTATACAGTAGACCATTTTAAAGGTAATTGATTTCTATTCCTCTTACATGAACCATTGCATATCCCTAAAGTTACGTAGAAAAAAGTTACAGAACAACATTTGCGAAATAACAAGGAAAATTGCCCAAAATTGCTGTGAGTGGCGAACTTTGAAAAATCATATTTCGAAAACTGTAAATCCTAATGACCTGTAAAAAACATAATTTTAAAGAGAAAATGTGTAAGTTTTTTTTCTGTGAAGCAATGTCTATACCTATATCCCCGTGGACAAAAGTTATGGGACAAAAAACAAAATTTCTTTCTTTTGGGTTTCTTTGTGCTTTTTATTTTGAATATATTTTTGTAAAAAAAGGTATCTTTGACTTTAAAAAGTTATATTTAGATACTAAATTTAACCAGGAACAATTTTTATGTAGACGTGTTTGTACCAAAAGTGCATAGAACTCACCCTAATGTAACCTGTGCCCAGGGACTAATTCACCCATTTCTCAAAAACGCACCCCTTTAAATGGTAGCACTCCGCGGTTTGTTCATATAGAGAGATTCATTGACCATATGAAATAATAAAACCCCGTTAACGTTGTAGTTCCTTTCTATAGTACATAATCAATAGCCTATAAGGAAACCTTAGATCACTAACCGTTTTTGATGCATTTTAATTTCCCCAAAGTTCTTGAAAAATTTCATTTTAAGTAACTCGTTGTATTCAGGTGGAGGTTCATAGTCGGGAGGTTCATCTGGCACGATTATCTCCTCTTCTACTTCTCCTACACCTTCCTCTGTAAAATATATTTGTTTAATAAATAAACTGCTATAACATTTTAAGAATAGAAGCAGGTAAAGGGAAAGGGTACCCCCCGTTAAGATAGGCAAAATGCCCTTACTCCCAGAATTCAATTTCATTATTTTTTTACGTTCTATGCAACTAAAAAATGAGATAACGCGGATTTTTAGCTCACCACCCCCCTTACCCCTCCTCCCACAGCCAAAAACGTAGATTTTTAGATTTAATTTTTTTTAGTTGGGTTTCAATTGATTTAAAAATTTCAAAAAATTCACAAGTGTAGCTGAGGCTTTTACAAAACATGTCCATTTTTTATGGAGCCATAGGTCGAGTGTACATAACCTCAAATTTTTTTTTAACTTTTTTAAAACCTATAACTTTTTTTCGGAGGGGGCTGCAGGTCCAATTTTTTTTGCATTTTGTGTATTTTATCAAAAGCTATCTCTCTGATTTTTTTCAGATTTTTCCGTCAGGTGCGCCATCTTTAAAAATCAAGAAAACTGTTTTTTTAGGGGGTTTTTGGGGATTTTCTCCATTTTATAGACTGCAACATAGATCAACTCAAGGTTTTGTTAATAGATTATGTATAATTTAAAATAACTAAGTATATTAGGATTTTCAAAAATTGGGCGAAACACTTTTAAACCCCCCAAAAACCATGATTTTTAAAGTTTTGTAAGGATTTTTGCGGGTCTAGTTATATTTTTTTGTGGTCGATACAGCCTGAATATTTTTTATTTTTTTTTACGTTCTATATGATTTTAAAAAATTAGGACTCACCGCAATTTTAGCCCACTTCCCCTATTCCCCCTCCCCCACAGCCAAAAATGTCAATTTTTCGATTTTTTTTTATAAGTTGGTTTGCAATTAAATTATGAATGTTATTCTGAAACTATTTCTTTGTGGCATCTTTGTAATTAACTATTCTAAATGGTAATTTTTTTTAGTTAAATTGTGACTTATTTCCCAATTAGAATATTTAATAATTATTAAATTATAAATTACAAAAAATTCACACTCACAGCTGAGGCTTTTACAGAACATCTATTTTTATGGACCCGAAGGTTGAGTGCAAGTACATATTATAACCTCTTTTTTTTTGTTTTTTAATACGTATATTTTTTTGGTGATGGATTTATGTCTATTTTTTTTGTGTTTTGTGTATTTTATTAAAAACTATATTTCTGACATTTTTCAGATTGTTCCGTAAGGTGCGCCATCTTCAAAAATCCGCAAAACTGGTTTGTTCGGTGGTTTTTAGTGATTTTCTCCATGTTATAGACTTCAAAATAGATTAATTCAAGGTTGTTTATAGGTAATGTAGGTATAATTTGAAATAACTGAGTTTTTAGGGATATTTTATATAATTTGCTATTGAATAAACTTAAAAATAACCTGTTTTCACAATCATAAACTTGTCAGGATGGCACGTTCCACAATTAAAATTACGTTTCACAATTAAAACTTCCCCTGTTTCCATACCTACATCAAAGTTTGTCCGACTAGACACCGTTAAACTATTCAGATATTTTCAGCTTGCTATTAATCAACTTTTTTTTGGTACGCGGGATCCAGGCCTAATATTTTTTGAGATCAATACAGCCTGAATATTTTTTCATTTTTTTACGTTTGATGTGTTTAAAAAATAAGCCTTAACCCAATTTTAGCCCTCCTCCCTCTCAACCTGCCCAATAAATCATCATTTTTTCGTTTTAATTTTTTTTCTCAGTATATCTGTTGCTCAGTTTGTCCTCAAGTAAACTACATTTAACAAAATAATTTCAAATTTTTGCAATATTTTTATATAAAGTAAAGATTTTTATATAAAGTAAATATGTCATTGTGATATCTTTTGGGTAGGATACAAAAAACAAAAATAAAACAGAATAATCAATTTAAGAAAAATACATTATTTTAATATATGCTACTTCTTGTCGTTTTGTGAATCAAAACATTTTGTTCTTTGTTAGTTTGTATTTAGTAGGGACCCTAATATTACCTTCCATTATACATATTCTAATTATTCATCAAACATGTGCTTCTACCATCTACATAACTTATATCTCTGCTCTGCCTATTATAATGTCATTTTGATTCACGTTTACTGCCACGTAAAACACTATAAAAGAATAAGGAAAGTATTACCAAAGAATATATAGCTCCGTATATACTCGTAGAGTATTCGGAGAGTACCTATATTCGTTGGTATTACACTTCAGTTCTAAAGTCTTCATCGCTGTCTTCGTCTATTACAGGTATAACATCTGTATTGTCAAAGAGTTTTGTAAGATATTCTGCTGGCTTGATGATTTTTGTAAAATATCTTCCATGCGATAAATATTAGATTATGGCAGCTACATTATGCCGTTTGCGCAACTCGCATCTACAACAATATCTATCGTTTTTTGTTTATCATCGGATTTCATCGTTTATGATCGTTTAATGTTTTCAGAACCATCTTCGTTTGGCTCATAATGCAAATAGTCCATGCTGTATGATTGTCCCCATTAGGTAAATTATTTTGATTCATTTTTTTGCACAAACTTATTCAAAAACAGGTCCTTATAACAAATCCACATGGTGCCAGGCAGTACCGCGGTCGGAAAATTGTTAAATAATTTTTTAAACAAATTCAAAAAATCAATTTTTTCACTTAGGTTTGTTTTAGATTATCTGGATCAACCTGAGCAAAAAAGGTCACTTGTGATTTTTCTATAAAATTGACTGTTGTCGAGTTACATGCAATTTAAAATTTGAAAAACGCGAAAATGGCTATTTTCAAGGCTTAATAACTCGATTAAAAATTATTATTATGAAAGTCATAAAGTGACCAACTCAAAGTTTAAAGTCCCCCCCTGCAGGAGCCTGAAGAAATTTTTGTCATTATTTTATTACTATTATTTTTAACAATTACAAATGAGCGCTAGCACGTATTGAACCGGCCGTCCGCGAGAGAGATGTAAATTCATTAGATGTTTTAACCCTTAAGTACTAACATCTTAAATCAATGGCGCAAACACTAACTAACCGCCTGACAGACGGGTTTCATATTTTACTGGTTATTTTTCTTTTGTTAAATATTATAATGCAAAAAAATATTTCGATGACTTACTGAAAGTATTACTTATCTAAAAAACATAGTAATTGATCTAGTTTTTCTGTATTTATTAAAATACAAAACATTATAACAAGAATGGCAGGATTGTTTGTGTAACTTTTTATTCCTGAAAAAAAGTGTGATAAAAATGAAACAAATTGAAGAATCTTGATAAAAATTTATAATCGAGTTAAACAAAGAGTAATAAACATGAAAATAAAATTTTTTTTAAAAAATATTAAAACAAAAAAAACTGACAGGCACTAAAATTTGTACAGTGTAGCAATGGTAGTCAGTGGCAACATTTTCATCACAAATTGATCCCACTTCGCTTACGTCGTCTTCTACCTCATCAAGTCATTTCAAAAGAGTTTCCTCATAGTCTTTATCCCCTTATTTGAACTTTTTGACGAACTGGGGCACATTATGTTTAATGACGAACTGGGCACAAACACTAACACCCCGTCTATTAGACGGAAATCACACTTTGAGTCTAAATATCTTTCGAATAACAACCTGCATCAAATTGCCGAATTCAATACTAGTAAATAACAACCCAACTTGAAAAGTCATAAACGGATGACCTTCAAATTTTTCTATGAAGGGAAATATCCCACTTTCAACAAACGATGCCGTCTGAGAGACGGTGTGTTAGTACTTAAGGGTTAAAAAAATATCGATTGGAAGTCGAAAATGCGTTTTAAAAAAATAAAAAAGGAATTTTGAGGTTATATGTATTGTACACTCGACCTACGGGTCTATAAAAATAGATATGTTTTGTAAAAGCCTCATAAAATTTTTAAATTAATTGCAACTTAACTAAACAAAAAAAATAGAAAAATTGACGTTTTTGTGGGGCAGGGGGAGGGGGTGGTGGGCTAAAAATGTGATTAGTCTTATTTTTTAATCACATGTAACGTAAAAAAATGAAAAAAAAAATATTCAGGCTCTATCGATCTCAAAAAATATAATTAGACCCGCAAAAATCCTTACAAAACTTTAAAAAAGCATGGTTTTTGGGGGGTTTAAAAGTGTTTCGCCCAATTTTTGAAAATCCTAATATACTTAGTTATTTTAAATTATACATAATCTATTAACAAAACCTTGAGTTGATCTATGTTGCAGTCTATAAAATGGAGAAAATCCCCAAAAACCCCCTAAAAAAACAGTTTTCTTGATTTTTCAAGATGGCGCACCTGACGGAAAAATCTGAAAAAAATCAGAGAGATGACTTTCGATAAAATACACAAAATGCAAAAAAAATTGGACCTGCAGCCCCCTCCGAAAAAAAGTTATAGGTTTTAAAAAAGTTAAAAAAAAATTTGAGGTTATGTACACTCGACCTATGGCTCCATAAAAAATGGACATGTTTTGTAAAAGCCTCAGCTACACCTGTGAATTTTTTGAAATTTTTAAATCAATTGAAACCCAACTAAAAAAAATTAAATCTAAAAATCTACGTTTTTGGCTGTGGGGGGAGGGGTAAGGGGGGTGGCGAGCTAAAAATCCGCGTTATCTCACTTTTTAGTTGCATAGAACGTAAAAAAAATAATAAAATTGAATTCTGGGAGTGAGGGCATTTTGCCTATCTTAACGGGGGGTACCCTTTGTATTAAATATAGTAGTCAACAATTGAAATAGATCATTTTAATTGCTCTTTATTATTAATTTGAAAGTACGTTTATTATAAAAGCCCTTTTGAAAGAAATTTCTCTTGTGTAGTAATTTTAGCAAAAATATTTTACTCATTCTTCTGCCTTTCTTGTGTTGTTAGATTTTTATTAAAACTATCCGACATGTGGTTCAAAATAATAATAATTCAGACAAATACAAGGATGTAGTCCTAATCACTGGATTACCTGATTACTAACGCTTAATCGGAAAACTTTTATTAAAATATGCCCCTTCCTCAGAAATCGTGCAAATCTTTGAATATGTGCGTTGGATTCAAGAAGGTTTAAATCAAGACGAAGTCGTTGAATGGATAAACGAATTACCAATAATTATCCTGAGTAGAGCATGATATACGTTTGGTGGAAGACGAACACGCAGTAAAACCCTTGCTGAAAATAGTTTAATAGTCGTGGCTGCAAAAAATAACAAATATGTAGACCTTCAAAAATAAATAACTTTCTCGATTAAAATTCTGGAAAAGTCATTAGTAGCCAGACTGTCAAAAGAATGCTGCTATTACTATTATTCTGAGTTTTACTGGATTATTTTTCCCACCCGCTTTGTTTAGCTAATTATATCCTGACATATCTTCTTACTTTGGCCTCGTCTACTTCATATCTTGTTGATTTAACGTCTTGAGTCTAGACTTCCGACATGTCTGCGCAAGTTTACTCTTTTCTTCCCTATATAATGGATCAAATCAGAGTTTATATCCAGATAAATGACAAATTAATGACAAACCAGCTACCGCCTATTATTAATTAAAAACACATGTTATTTTTGTGAACGCTCTAACTCTAGACTCAGTATATTATTAAAAAGAGATAGGTACAAAAAAACATTTGGACGTACAGAAAAAGACGTTTTCAGATTTAAAGTACAGTTTGTGACGTTTTTGGTTTGTTTACTTTTGTGGCTGTCAGTCTGTTAAATTTTTTGCCGTTTTTTTGTCGAATTTTTGCATTTTGAAGTTTTTTATATTACACAAACAGTTGTTTTCACAACTAATGTTATATTGGAGTTTGAAATTTTACGGTAAGTGTATTTTATTTTGCAATTAATTTTTACAACATACAAAGTTACACAGTTACGGAATAATTTTGTTTAAGTTTCCGCCAAAGTGAATAAGATGACAAAAGAAATATGTTATTGATTTTTTTTATAAATTGTTTATTTATTTATTAATCACTAATGAAATTAAAAGAATGTATTCTATTAATATATGTAGCTGTAATTCTGCACCAAAATGTTAAAGCTGTTGTTGTCTGTCTCCGACTTTATTTAAAATATATATTCAATCATCGCTAGAGCAGTGGAGGAAACAAGTATCCGGAATGGGAATAGACATAGGCAGTTGTAAATGTCTAACAACTTTGTTTTTTACAGATGATCAGGTAGTCGTAGCGAATGATGAGGAAGACATGGACTACATGTTTAGAAAACTAAAGAAAGAAAAGAAAGAAAGAAAAATGGGGCCTCAATATGAATATGTCAAAGACAGAGTATCTTAAAATAGGGGATGATGAAGAAGATCCAGAGTTAGAAATTAGAACCACGAAAAGATGTAATGAGTATAAATATCTCGGATCTATAATATCTAAAGAAGGCACTACCAAAAGAGACATCGAAAAGAGAACGCAGCAGGGCAAAAAAGCGGTAAACATTCTGAGCTCTCTACTGTGGTCTAAAGATATAAGGCAAGAAACGAAATTGACAATCTATCGTACCTTGGTAGAGCCTATTATGACTTATGGGGCAGAAGTTTGGCAGATGACAAAAAAAGATAGGAAAAGAATAGAAGTAGTAGAAATGGATTATCTAAGGAGAGCGTGTGGTATATCTAAAAAAAGATCACATCAGGAATGAAGATATTAGAAGGAGGACACATACTGTATATTCCAGTGTAGATAAAATTGAAACTAGACAACTAGTGTGGTATGGTCACGTGAAACGAATGAATGAAGATAGATGGCCAAAGAAAGCTTTAAATTACATACCACACCAAAGAATAAGAAGGGGAAGACCTTCAGTTGCCTGGGAAGAAAATGTACGGCACATCGTGAAAGATAGAGCCATCAAAGAAGACGAATGGATGGACAGAAAACGATGGCGGTCGAAATGCAAGAAGCGGCAGAGGCTGTAGGAATCTCGCTGATAGATAGAAATGTTAAAGCAAAACTTACATTTTTTGACAATATATTTATTTAATGACGTAAAATTTTATAATATAACCGGTTATCGGAGCAGTAGTCATTTTCTGTCACTTTCTGTTACGTTTAGTAAATTTGCGACTTATTTCGTATGCTTTAAGTGATGACGCACGGGTAAAGAACCCTGGACTCAACTATATATACTCTCATTTTTGATTTTACCATCTTTTATGTCATAATATATTTTTAAATTCTTCTTCTTTTGGTCCGTACTCTATACAGAGTGTAGGCGTTTATGTTGATTGGATTATGCATAAAGATCATTCTCCTGCTCTTTTTGTTATTGTACTGATAACAAGTATGACGCACCACCTTCTGATGTCTCAGAACCATGAGTATGGTTTGGGATCTGGTCTTCTCCGACCTTCAATTTTGCCCATCATAATCGTTTTTAAAATATTATATTTGTCTCCTCTTAAAATATAACATATGAGAGCTTCGGCGGTTTAAAGATGTTTAGAAGTTATCTTTGTGTGTTATCTCTTCTTAAGATCTCTTCACTTCTACTATCTATGGTCGACCCATGGAATTCAGTACGGCTTAGCTCGTATTTTAAGTTACCAGGTCTCCGTATCGTACATTATTATCGGCCATATGTAGCATTTTAAAACTCAAATACAGAGACCCAAAGGAGTTTCGAGCTGACAAAGATAGTTATTGAATCTGATAAAAGTATTTCGAGCTATTTGCTAATGGTATATTCACGTCTTCAAGATATTTAAATTTCTTAATGCTGTCTCTACGTTGATTGTTTATTTTCGACTGTTTCGACTTGATTGTTTATTTTTGTGATTTTAATGTTGAGTCCTCTCCCACTACATGTAATAATACATAATATCTCTTGTAATTCTGTGTTATCTGCATTCCATTTATTTTAATAGTCGAACCCACTTATTGGAAAAGCCTTGTTGCCAAGCAAAAGTATTCGTATAACCGGGTTATTCTAATAACAGATCATTGGTTGCTAGTAGAAATGTTTCGCGACCTCAAATTTCTATTCTTTAAACCGGGATATTCCTATAACAGGTATTCTAATAAGCGGGTTCGACTGTATCTACCTTTTTCATTTTTAAAACGTTTTATAATACTTCATTTGGTCTTTGTCACTGTGTCCGGGATTAACGCGCATTTGCGATCATTTGAAATGATTAAATACACAGAAGATTTTAAATTTGTCCTTCTAAGTTATTATGAGGTGTTGAGGCGTGAAATTTTGGAAATCTTATTTTTAAACGAAACTTAAAATTATTATTTAATAAAAAAAATATGCAAGTTTCCTATTCAGTGACTTCAATAGGAATTTCTTTATGCCAACACAGTTTGAAAATTAGGGATAATCACTTCAATTGTTGAAGAGGATAATATGTTATAACGTATCTATAAAACGTATAAAAGTTTTGGCCCAAAATATTTATCGATTTTTTTATTAATGAAGAAATTTATTTAAATATTAACTAGTTATCATAAATTACAATTCAATAATTAACTAAACTATATTATCGAATTATAAACCGGGAGATATTAACAGAAGTTCAACCACGATTTTCTAAGTCCTGCCCTTTGCAATACTGGAAGGTTAGAAAAGGTTCTTACAATTTGTGGAAAAATCCACGGGTTTCCTGTGACATTTTCCTGTGAAAATTATATTTTCCATGAAAAAAAAATTTGGGAGTTGCGATGAATTTTTAAGTCCTGCCATATCCATAGAATAACAGGACACTATCTATTTTATGAAGAAAATTTTTTGGGCAGGACGGTGCAAAAGGACTAAGGGAGTATACAGATATACAAACATGTAATGAAAATAATTTTCATAATAATCATAATCATAATTTTCTAAGTCCTGCCAACTTAATAAATTAATCATATTTATTTCAAAATGACCAAAAAAAATGTTGGCATGACGTCACCTAATGTTTAACTGCACTTGTTTCTTGGAAAATTCTGTATAAAATTTTCACTCTGGTTCCGTGATTTTCTAAGTCATAAAATAAATTTTGTTATAAAATAAATAATTTCAGTAGACATTATTCAAAATGGCAGGATGTTTAGTTACACCTTTTTTATTATATATAGTTAAAAAATGTGTAAGAAAATTCGTGGAAAATTACACGATTTTCTAAGTCATGCCATTTCTCACGTATCTCAAGAAGGTTAATATAAATCTATTTTCAAAGAGGCAGGATGGTTGTATAGTTATTTCGTATAAAAAAATTTAATTGTGTGTCTGTAAAATTATTTCAGAGTGTTATACAAACATATTCATATCACCACAATTTTCTGAGTCATACCATGTCGAGTATGCTTAAAAAACACCAATCTAAAACCGTTTACAACTTGGCAGGATAACCGCAAAGATGAATAATACAAAAAATTAATTTGTATATCATTAAAACAATCCTATCGTATTAAATATTATTTTCCTGCATAATGTCTCGGCATTTTTACACACTTTTCAAATCTAATAGCAAACTGTAACATCTTTATTTTAAGTGATTAGATCATATTTTTATCTAAGTAAACGCAATAAAAGTAAATAAACAATTTTTACGATTTATTGGTTATAGTAGGGAATTTACCTACCCATTATTTTATACAGGGTGTCCAGAAGTTATCATAACAAACGAAAACCGGAGATTCCTCAAATGATTTTAAGAAAATTTAACTTAATTCAGCTAGTTCAAAAATGCTTCCGTGGAAAGCTAAAGCTCTTTAAAGATGGCGTCTTGAAATTCATCATCGTCATAATTCAACCCGGATCTATCCAATGCTGGATATAGGTCTCCCTCAGTCTTCTCCATGCATTTCTGTCCTGTGCTGTCTGCATCAAGTTTCTGTCGATCTGTTTGATGTCATCAGACCATCTGGTTGGCGGACGACCTTTACTTCGATATGCTTCGTCTAGAAGAAGCATATCGAAGTCTTGTAATTAGTTTCTTTAAAATAGCTGCAGAACGCTTTTATTTGGAAAAACGAAAACTGGTACACTTATTTATCTTCCAGAGGTCAATTGTCAAATGTCAATTATCAATTGTCAATTTTTAGTACCGGTCATAGGGGTCCGTTTTGGGTACGGAAACGGATATTTTATCGAATAACTTTTCTGTCTAACTTTTAAGCATTTCTGACACTGGATTATTAAATTCTGAGATAATTTTTTACTAAAAGGTACTTTTGATTTAACTCAGAAGAATACGCAGTGTTCTAGAAAAATCGATTTGAAAAATTTTTCGTTTTTTTGGTTTTTTGAGTTCAAAAGGATTTAGAAAAATTTTATTTAGGAAAACGAAAACTGCTACGTTTATTTCTCTTCCAGAGATGAATCGATTTTATCAATTGTGAATTTCTAGTACTGGTCATAGGCATTCGTCTTGGGTAGATCAACGGATATTATTTTATCTCATAATAGTCTAAGAGCTAGTGAACCCTCCGACTAACGGTCGTCCTGTAAGGCTAAAAATTTTTCTAGTGATAATTCATAGCACACCAAGGCTAAAAACCATGACCTGGCAGGCCTCAGCGGTGCACGTGTATCTACCAGGTGAATCGAAAAGTGCAAATTTAGGGGGTAAAATAAACTTTCTCCTGTAAGGTTTAAATTTAAGTATGTGTTTGAGTAAGTCATTTAGAAGAAATGTGTACAATGACAGGCGATTCTGAAGAGCATAAAACCTTGCCAGGCGAGGGGAAAGATTAGGGGTTTTTCCTAAAATTATTCTTTTTGCATCGAACAAATTTTTTTTAGGTTTTTTGAATCATTTCAAACAGAAAACGTCTTTAGTGATTTTTCTCTTAAGTTAATAGTTTTTGTTATATGAGCGATTGAAAATTTTGAAAATTGAGAAATCGGCCATTTTTAACCCTAAATCGGACATTTATTTAAAAATTTCAATGTTGCCAAGGTACGTAGATATTCTTTAAACATTGATTGATGAAATCCCGAAGAGTTTTTTGCAATAAAATATCGAAAACCCCTTTGTTTTTTTAATTGCTAATCAAGCGGGCGCTACACTGTAGTATAAGTGAGGACGTTTGAGCTTGCATAAATTCATTATCTCGAGAATGGGCAAATTTCCAGAGAAATCCTCAGACAGGTCGATTTTTATTTTTGAATTAGGACTTTTTGACATATATATAATACTAGTGACGTCACCCATCTGGGCGTGATGACGCAATCGATGATTTTTTTAAATAAGAGTAGGGGTTGTGTGATAGCTCATTTGAAAGGTTATTTAATTCTCTATTCAGTAATATAAACATTAACATAATTATTTATACAGGGTGTACAAAAAAAATTTTTCTTCTATTTGTCAAATTTAATCAAACTTAATTTAATAAAAAAAAAAATTTTGTACACCCTGTACAAATAATTATGTTAATGTTTATATTAGTGAATAGAAAATTCAATAACCTTTCAAATGAGCTATCACACAACCCCTACTCTCATTTAAAAAAATCATCGATTAAGTCATCACGCTCAGATGGATGACGTCACTAGTATTATATATATGCCAAAAAGTCCTAATTTAAAAATAAAAATCGACTTGTCTGAGGATTTCTCTTGAAATTTTCCCATTCTCGAGATAATGAATTTATGCAAACTCAAACGTCCTCACTTATACTACAGTGTCGCACCTGCTTGATTAGCAATTAAAAAAACAAAGGGGTTTTCGATATTTTATTGCAAAAAACTCTTCGGGATTTCATCAATCAATGTTTAAAGAATATCTACGTATCTTGGCAACATTGAAATTTTTAGATAAATGTCCGATTTAGGGTTAAATATGGCCGATTTCGCAATTTTCAAAATTTTCAATCGCTTATATAACAAAAACTATTAACTTAAGAGAAAAATCACTAAAGACGTTTTCTGTTTGGAATGATTCAAAAAACCTAAAAAAAATTTGCTCGATGCAAAAAGAATAATTTTAGGAAAAACCCCTAATCTTTCCCCTCGCCTGGCAAGGTCTTATGCTCTTCAGAATCGCCTGTCATTGTACACATTTCTTCTGAATGACTTACTCAAACACATACTTAAATTTAAACCTTACAGGAGAAAGTTTATTTTACCCCCTAAATTTGCACTTTTCGATTCACCTGGTAGATACACGTGCACCACTGAGGCCTGCCAGGTCATGGTTTTTAGCCTTGGTGTGCTATGAATTATCACTAGAAAAATTTCTAGCTTTACAGGACGACCGTTAGTCGGAAGGTTCACTAGCTCGTAGACTATAACTTATTGGTCTTTAAATTTTTAGACATTTTTGAGAGTAGAGTATTAAATTATGAGGTATTCTAGTACTAAAAGTTACTCTTGCTTTAAGTCGGCAAATACACCGTTTTTTTTTATTTTTTTTTTTTTATTTTTCAAATTCAAATAAAAGGTGTACAATATAAAAATGGGTGGAAATTGCATTTTAGTGCATAACATGCATCCAAAAGTGCATAAACCTGTCAAAATCAGTGTATTAAGGGCAAAATTTTGTTATTTGGGAGGTTTATGGAGTTACGAATACGCAAGCAGAACCGACCTCCGAATCACGTAGTGCCCAGAGTTGCTGCTAAGGCACGTCATCTGGAGTTTCGTGGGATATCGGCAATAAATTAAAGAAAACAGATTATTCGAGGGTTTTTGGGATGACCGAACACGAATATGACATTACAACCGACCCTCGGAGCACCTGGTGCCCAAGGTGACTGATCTCGAATTTAGAGAGTTTTTGGAGGTCGATTCTGATGGCGTATTCATGTTCAGCAACCACAAAACTCCTCGAGTAATCGACTTGCATCACTTTAGTGTCTGAAAGCCTCGAAATTTAAGAATATGGCGTGTATATTAGTCACCCCTAGCACTAGGTAAAGATCTGTTCTAATGTGACATTCTTGTTCAGAAACCCCAAAAACCACCTGAGTAATCTGTCTGTATCAATTTACTGACGAAATTAATATATAAATATGATACACAAAATGCTTAACAAATAAAAAGGTACCATACAATATCATTTTGTTATAATACTAAAATACAGGGTGTCCCATTTAAGAAAACTCAGAAAATACTCATTCCGAGTTTCAACCAACCCCGTATACTAAAATTAAACATTTTGGTATACTATTAATAACTGACAATAGTAGACTATATTAAAAATCGTTTAAACATAAATGAATAGAAGTTTGGATATCAAATCACTAACAATATGTATAGGGTGTGAATGTTCCTACAAAATTAACAAAAAAAACGTAATTATATTTTAAACTACCTCGTATAATATTTCAAAACACTATATTTTATTAAAGAGAACATCGAGTAGAATCCAAAAATGTAAAAATATACAGGGTATTCCATTTAAAAAAACATAAATTTGTGTCACCCTGTGAAAACGGGTAGCCCTGTATATTAGAAAATACTGTTAAATCATAGTCCTATCTGTGGCCCATGTTTTACCTAAATAACTTTTTTCGTATATCTTACGACAAACGAGTAATTGGACTTTGTCACACTAATGCCCCACCCTGTATACAAAATAACCATAAAACCATCCTGCCTCTTTGTAAATAGACTTATATTAAGATTCTTGAAACATGTGCAAAATGGCATGACTCAGAAAATCGTTGACTTTTTCACGAATTTTCTTTCAAATCTAGGACTCCTGCCGTCTTACAAGAACCGTTTAACCTTCCTGCCGAGTACCGAAAAGGTATTGATTGTATTTGAGTATTATAACTTTTTAAAGGCAGGACTAAGAAAATCACGGAATCAGGGTGAAAATTTTCCGCAGAATTTTCCAAGGGACAAGTATATTTAAACATTAGGAGACGTCATGCCAATATTTTTTTTGTTCATTTTGAAATAAATATGTTTAGTTTATTTAGTTGGCAGGACCTAGAAAATCATGAAAATTTCATTATTTTCCTTACATGTTTATATACATATATACTCCGTTACCCCGTTTGCAACCCTCCTGCCCAAAAAATTTTCTTCATAAAATCGATAGTATCCTGTCTATCTACGGATATGGCAGGACTTAGAAATTCATCGCAAAACCCTATTTTTATTTTTTGGGAAAATCTAATTTTTACAGGAAAATATCACAGGAAATTTGTGGATGTTTCCACAGATTGTAAGTACATTGTCTACCCTTCCAGTGTTGCAAAAGGCAGGACTTAGAAAATCGTGGCTGAACTTCTGTATAATATCTCCCAGTCTATTAGTGCAGTTGCCCATTCTTCTCTACTAGGCCCAAATTTCTTCGAATGTCTTTCGTGAGGTCCTGGGCGGAATTTAGATCAATTTCCCTTAG
Organism: Diabrotica virgifera virgifera; assembly: GCF_917563875.1. Taxonomy (NCBI): domain Eukaryota; kingdom Metazoa; phylum Arthropoda; class Insecta; order Coleoptera; family Chrysomelidae; genus Diabrotica; species Diabrotica virgifera. The sequence continues at coordinate 208,206,230 of NC_065445.1, read as the reverse complement.
TTGTTCGCAAATTCTTCGTCTAAATTGTTCCTTATCTTGGGATTCCCAGCCACCATGATAAATTTCCTAGATAAAGCCCAAAAATCCTTTATTGGGCGAGCCTGCGGCAAGTTTGGAGGATTATCGTTTTTGCATGGGAACAAAGGGTAGTTGGTGTTGTAGCGGCCAGATTTGGGTATCTCTTGAGTAATATAAGGTCTCAAGGAGTTTCGCTTGAGAGTACATATTTGGGGCATTTACGTCTCTTTCGATATTTTACACCATTAAGGCGGGTTGACATTACTAGTGAATAACGAACGTGGCTCACGCTTACGTGTTTTGCCCGTGCTATTGTTAGATATTTTATTATCTATTTTCAAAGTCGAGCAGTACATTTGTATCTATGCATTGTATATATACACATGTACTTCTCGAGTTTGAAAATAGATAATAAAATATCTAACAATAGCACGGGCAAAATACGTAAGCGTGAGCCACGTTCGTTATTCACTAGTAATGTCAACCCGCCTTTATTCGTGAATTGCAACGATATAGTACTCTTAGAAGATATGTCAGTCGAGGCATTGAAGTACAAAAAAAGGCCATACTGTCGATTTTTGGCGCAGTAAGACGGATTTTAATGCAGTTTGGTGCGTTGGATTCGTGAGAATGTCAGGAAATTTTGTGAACTAATGTAATGAATAAGAAATCTGAAATTGCATTTGTGCATAAGAAAAATACATTTCAAAAGTGCATTTTGAAATAGGCAATTATTATAAATTTGCAACTCGGTAAATTTTCTTACTCGGGGGTTTTTGGGGTCGCCGAAAACGAATATGAGGTCAGCGAGAGTGTGCAAACTACCTGGTGCCTGCAGCGGGTGTAATAAACGTCTTCCTCTAGAGTATTATGTTAATTTGTTAAATAATTGGGCCAAACTTGTAACTCGGGGGGTTTTGGGGTCGCTGAAAATGAATATGAGTTCGGCGAGAGTGTGCAAACTAACTGGTGCCTGCAGCAGGTGTAATAAACGTCTTCCTCTGGACTATTATGGTAATTTGTTAAATAACTGGCCCAAACTTGTTACTCGGGGGTCTTTGGGGTCACTGAAAATAAATATCGCAACGACTAAATTCTAATTTCATAGGATATTATAAAAAAACATGATAATCCTTTTCATGATCTCAATTTTTTTTTTAATTTGGCACTTAAAATTATGTTGGCAGTATTGATACATTGAAATTATTGACCATGGCTGCCAACTTCTTATGGCTATGTACAATGCCCCGATAAGTTTCAGGAAACCGAATATTCCTGAGCAGTTTAAACTGAGTAATTTCCAATTAGCTGAAACTTACCGATACAGAATGTACTTAATGGCTATTGTCAAAAATAAAAAGATTGTCGTTGAAAAAATTCTTTCATCTGTTGATGCATTTATCCAGCATTTAAAAAGGGTATATTTACAAACACAAATTTGGCTGCATGGAGAGGGCAGTAACATGAACCCAACCGATTGGGGATGGGAATTACAAAATAATGTATTAATTCCAGTTAGAATAACTCAGCCACCTGGTCCTCCAAACATTTTAAATTTAATATTCTGTAATTGTAAGTCAGACTGCTGCAACTCATGCGGGTTCAGGAAGCATGGGTTAGTTTGTAATTTAGCCTGAAAAATTTTTGCAGGCTCTGATTACACAAATATTGCATTGGACTCGAGAGAGGAAGGCAATAATGAAGAAAAAGATGATAATGATGAAGAAAATGAATTTTAAAGATAAATTACGATAAATTTTGTATAATGAACTTTTTTAACCACAAATATAATATAATAATAAAAATTTATGTTTATTTATATTAAAAATACCATTCTTTTCGATCACTATAGTTACATCGAAGAAAATAGATTACCCCAAAAACCCCGAGTAACGAGTTTAAACTAATTATATGATAAATTACCATAATATTCCAGAGGAGGACGTTTATTACACCCGCTGCAGGCACCATGTACTTTGCACACTCTCGCCGACCTTATATTCGTTTTCAGCGACTCAAAAAAACCCCCGAGTAAGAAAATTTACCGAGCTGCAAATTTATAATACATAATTGCCTATTTCAAAATGCACTTTTGAAATGCGTTTTTCTTATGCACAAATGCAATTTCAGATTTCTTATTCATTACATTAGTTCACAAAATTTCCTGACATTCTCACGAATCTAACGCACCAATCCTCATTAAAATCCGTCTTACTGCAAAAAAAAACTCGACACTTCAATCCTTCAATGCCTCGACTATGTACGTATGTCTACGACTATGCCTCGTATATTAAAGAGCCAATCTTCTAGATTCCATTCAAGGTTGATTTTTTGCTCCTCTCGCCAATCTCTCTGACTTTTGGGCAGTAAATGCACGTGATCTTCCACATGTTGGTAGATTCAGCCATGGTATTACCTGCTCGCACTTCGTTATTGTTCTATAAATGGTTCTGCGTGAATTCTTTTCATTCTGAAATATTCGACAGATATTTCAACTTTGTGTACCCGTCCAACCAACTTGTAGACACTTTTTCTTATTTGTAATTTATACTACATCTTTCATCTTAAAGTGAAAGTTTCAAAATAAGTAAATCTAAACTGACAGTAAACAAGCTCTTGTTTCCAGAGGCAACTTGAAATTATTTTGTTTTTGTTAAAATTAAAGCCAATGAATTTTGTGCCAAAACTTTTAGGGCATACGTTATTAATATACCTAAAATGGCGTGTATAGTCTCGATGTGATCTTGTATCTGCCTTTGATGTTGTGCTCGCATATTGACTCTGTAGAGCAGTAGTGCCATCGCTAAAATAATGCCAATTAAACCTAAAAAGGTATCGATGAAATAAATGCAAGCAATTTTATATTGGTACCTACCGAAACTGCATGTAAGAAATACAAAAGTTGCTGTTGTTATGTCAGAGTATGGTTCCATTTTGGGAAATAAGAAGTTTGGTATTTTGGAAAACTCTCTGTGGTCTTTCGGATCTAAAAATGGTAATACATATGTTCAATATTCAACGAGTGTATTATTAAAGTAAGAAATTTGTACGGTGTAAAAATAAACATAGAAACAGTCATCTTTTTCATATACCCTTTACCCTTTGCGCATCGGAGGATGTCGACCATCAACTAAAATTCTTCTCTAGCCTATGCTAATAGTATAATTGTAGGTACTGGTCTCCCTGATGTCGAACTATTGGCGTAAGTTTCGAAGCCAAGAGAACTTCTTTCTTCCGATGCCTCGTCTTCCTGATATCTTTCTTGCAGCGATCAACTGTAGAAAACCGTACTTGTTGGTTCTAAAGATATGGCCAAAATAGGCAGGTTTTTTTCGCTTAACTGTTTTAGTAGTTCCCTATCTTTATTCGTTCCTTTTAACACTGATCATTTGATACTCCCTCGATCCATGGTATTTTCAATAACCGAAAGTATAACCACTTCTCAAAATAATCCAGACGTGCCATGGTTCTTTCCTTTAGCGTCCATCCCTTAACTCCGTACAACAGCGTAGATAGTTCGTAGCATTTAATAGCACGCTATCGAGACGTCAGATTCAGGTCTCTCTTGCAGAAGTATGCTTTCATTTTAAAGAACTTACTCCTGGCTATTTCGATTCTAATTTTGACTTCATCATCATGATCCCATTTATCATTTAGCCAGCATCCCAAGTACTTAAGTCTCCTTTCTGTTTCTATCTCCTGATTTAGTATGTGCACTTCGACATTGTCTATAGCACGTTTGCTGATGACCACTAATGCTGTTTTCTTTTTATTTATCTTAATACCATAGTTTTGACTTACATATCGTACCTCCGCTCAAAGAGTCAAAAACGCAAAGTTTCGAGAAAACGACGTTTAAAGATTGTCCTACATTTTCGGGTTTAATTCAAAAACTATTAAAATTACAATAATAACTATTTTCGTTAGTTACAATAGTTTTTGAAGCTCTATAAAATAGCGTATTAAGTATACTAAAAATATTAAAAAAAAATTATGATTTTTTTAGTTGTGACACTATACAGATAAAATATCGAAAAATTTACGAAATATTATTTATCAAAAGTGACACTTGCAGTACATAATGAAATATCATCATTATCATTATTATCTAGTTAACAGATTTATACTTTTTATGATGTAGGTAACTTTAAATACAATTAACAACATTAAACACAAAATACTGCAAAAAGAAAAATAAATAACTGATAAATGTGTCACTTTTCTTGAGCACATAAGCAAATTGTTTTGAATAAAGTAATCACAATACTGTCTTAACTCGACAAACGACGCTTTATACACATCTTAGATGGACAAAATGCTTTGCACAAGTCGATATGTGACACTGTTTGTGTTTGGTGTGTCGTTGATTTTGGATAATCGTATAATGACACTAGTCTCATCTAACGATGAATACTTGACCCATAGACGTGACACTTTGTGAGATAGGAGTTTATAGTTTTAATAAACTGTTTTGCAATAAAACCGATTTTAAATTTTTTTGAGTTATGACACTCTTTGAGGGGAGGTGCGATATGTTATTGACTTTATTAATTAGGAACTGTAACTCTTTATCTTGAAATGTGGCTGCACAGACGTATACTGAAAATACCATGGACGGCTATGCTGACAAATGTGGCAGTCCTTAACCCAGGAGTAGTCGCGCTCACTTCTGTAACGTCGATAGTCGCGGGTGAGATTCTATCTCAAAATACGAATTTAAAACAAATTTTTATTTTGTACTATTTTTATCTACGTTTTATATTGAAAATATATATTTCTAACAATTTTATTAAAAAAACCTGTGTTAACGGCTACCTGCCAACATCGGCCACCTGTCCTAACGGCCAGTTTAAAAATTTCCCAAACCAATTATATGTAAACTACAAAAACTGGCAATACCGTCCACATTTCTATATCGGCCAATAGTTCTTTCATTTTTAGTGGCCGTTACTGACAAATTTTACTGTACAGTAAAACCTGTGTTAACGGCCACCTGTCCTAACGGCCAGTTTAAAAATTTCCCAAACCAATTATATGTAGACTACAAAAACTGGCAATAGCGGCCACCTTTCTATATCGGCCAATAGTTCTTTCCTTTTTAGTGGCCGTTAATGACAGGTTTTACTGTATTACGAAAAAGGATGAAATGTGAGATTCTATCTAACGGCGCTACTACTCGCGGGTTAAAGCTAATTGGCTCTCCCCAAAGCCATAAATTCCACAAAAAGAAGAAGAAGAAAAAAAATTGCTACGCATTACTACACCCTTCCTCGAGACACTTACGAGATTTTTTCAAAATGGCAAAATTTTTCATCGAGTTATCGCGAAAAAGGATAAAAATTGAGATTCTATCTCACCGTGCGACTACTCGCGGGTTGAGAGCAAATGCTGCCCGCGAGCTGCTTGATAACATCAAATATAGAAAGATGGCCTATTTTGGACACGTAGTATATTCTTCAACGTATTATAATGGGTAAAATCGAAGGACACAGAGGAATTGGTAGAAAGCAGGCCTCTTGATTGAAGAATATCCGGGAGTGGACGGGAATAAAGAAAGCAGAAGACCTATTTAGAATAGCTCGAGACAGAGACAGTTTCGCCATGTTAATCGCCAACGTCAAGGGGACTTGATAGGGCACGTCAAGAAGTAGAACTCTTTATCGGGAAGTGCCTATCTCGTCTTTTAAAAATGTCCCAAGTCGGCGCAAAGATTAAAACTGCCCGATATAAAATATACCAACTCGGCTCATGGGATATTAATTGTTAGTATCATATCAAGTTAGTATCTTAATGGAAAAACAATACATTTATAGAATAACTTTTGTAAATAGATATATAATTATACATAACCCAATAAAAATAAAAACTAATATTAAAAACTATCATAACGTGATAATATTTTAACATATTCAAGTTGCGATAACACATACCCTATTCCACGAATATACGACTGTTTTGGATTTATCTCGACAACGAATATTTTACTGTGCAAAATATGAAGAACGAAAGTAAATTGCAAATTACATTGTTGCTTAGTGGAATAATTAAGAGCCATTTACTTTCGTACGTCTTATGTTGCACACTAAAATATTCGTTGTCGCGATAATCCAAAACAGTCGTATATTCGTGGAATGGCCTATATTATTATTGTATTCATTAACTTTTGTATTAATAAAATCATTGCGCTAACAGTCAATATGTCTCAAACATCTAACCAATCTTTATCCTGTGTATCAGTAGCGAAATCGATTTCACGGTCAACACTTCCAACCAAGAGAAACTATTTGTTAAATTCGCAAAGAACCCAAAATTTCTGTACAATATTGAAGGAAGTGGTATTGAGGGTAGGATGTTTTTCTATCTGTTAATCTACCTGAAATACCTACCTGTTAATCTTCGAGCCTTCCTGGGGGCTTTTAAAATGTGCCTGGGGTGTCATAAAGGACTAAAGGATTATAATAGTGAGCCGAGATGGGAACGGCGGGTGTAATTTCCTCACCAAAATAATCTTTTGCCTACGTTTGGAAGGGTATGTCATAATCCCACAGGTATTTTCCTCACCAAAATCGAAGCGGTAATTTCAGGTAGTTTTTACTAAAGGCATCCAAGGGAATTATTTATCTACCTACTATAAAATTACAGTAGGTACCTATAATAGCTAATTAATTAATTATATTATTTTATTTTTAGTCAAAATTGGAATTTTTGACAAAATGGAATGTTTAGTAGAAAGTAATCGCGATAAACCTTTACTGGTATTTGAAAATTTATTTTTTATAAAGTGAAAGTTTTAAAAAGTAAGGAAGTGTTCTGGAGGTGTAATAAAACAACTAGTAGTGCGAAATTATTTACTATTGGGGCAAATTTTACAATGACTAGAAGTAGCCTATAACATAATCGTGAACCAGATCGTCAGAAAATAGATCGAAAAAAAATTGTTTCTAACTTTTTAAACGTAAAGCCGAAGAGAATATAAGTACCTACTGAAAAACCAGCAAAAATTATACACCAAGAGCTTGCAGCTAATTTGCCTGAAACAAATCTACGATTGATGTCAGTTACATAAAAAAAATATATTATATAATTATCGAAGAAAAATTATGCCTGGTCGACTTCCTTCCAATATTGATAAGGTTCAAGAATTTGTGAAAAAGTGTGCTTAAAAAACAACCAAGGGGGAAAATTTTCTCTTTATATACTGTATCAAAAATAAGATAATTGTGAAACAAATATAAGACTTTTAGCCACATAGAATTTTATAATATTATATGGATGGCACATTTTCTTACTGCACCAGATATTATTTGCAATTTTTCACTATTCATGGGCTAATTAATGGGCATTATATTTCTTTATTATACTGTTTACTGCCAAACAAAAAAACAGAAACTTACAACAATCGTTTTTATTTGTTAAAATCAGAAATTATTAAAGCTCTCAAAATTGAGTTTAATCCTAGTAAAATTTTTGTAGATTTTGAAAAAGCTATATACAGGGTGTCCCGAAAAGATTGGTCATAAATTAAACCATAGATTCTGGGTTCAAAAATATGTTGATTGAACCTAACTTATCTTTGTACAATTGTGCACATAAAAAAAGTTATAGCCCTTGAAAGTTACAAAATGAAAATCAATTTTTTCCAATATTTCGAAAACTGTTAGAGATTTTTTATTGAAAATAGGCACGTGGCATTCTTGTGACAGGAGCATCTTAACAAAAAATTATAGTGAAACTTGTACACCCCATAAAAATTTTATGGGGTTTTGTTCCCTTAAACCCCTCCCAAACTTTTGTGTACGTTCCAATTAAATTATTGTTGTGGTACCAATAGTTACACACAATATTTTTAAAACTTTTTTGCTTCTTAGTCTTTTTTTGATAAACCAGTTTTATCGAGATGCGGCTTCTTTTTTAATATGTTTACATAAAAATTGTATGGGGGTTTCGTTCCTTTAAACCCCCCAAATCTTTGTGTACATTCCAATTAAACTTTTATTGCGGTACCATTAGTTAAATACAGTGTTTTTAAAACTTTTTTGCCTCTTAGTATATTTTCATATTATAAAAATGATAAAATTGTAAATTATAGATTTTTCATATTACTACTAGGTCTCTATAATCGTACTTAACCATTTTTTTTTTTTTGTTTTTTTTATGGCATTGACTTGGGTGTCATTTATCCAGTCACAACTTTTTTTTTTGTTTTCTGTTCATACATAAGGAAGGCAATGAGGTCCTTAGAGTTCCATAGCAAACTCTTCTACAGCTCTCTACTCAGTTCAAAAGCTGGCCGCTATGGACTGTCCAAGTTGCTCACCACATTTTCCATTATGTATCTTCTTCTTCTTCTTCTTCTTCTTCTTCTTCTTCTTTTTTCATATGTACATAATATACCAAATTATCAGGATTAACAAGTTTAGAGATTAATTTTAGTTTCACAGATAAATTTCATTAAACAATCATATATATTCTTGCTGTTCAGAGACAATAGATAGAATACATTGAAAGGTGGAAAAACATTACATTTTATTAAATCTTGGATTAAATTATATGTGCATGGAATATATTTTGCGCACTCAAAGAAAGTATGATTTAAGTCACCAACCTTCTGACGTTCTGTACAAAGATTTGAATCAAAAACTTTAATTCTTGCTAGATGTAGAGGGAAACATGCATGTCCAAACTTCATTCTAATTAATGTTGTTATATATCTTCGAGGTACTACGTAATTTTTAAACCAATATATATTTGGAACAGAAGGTTGAATCAGTGAATACTGAGATTTGGATTGTTTACAAAGATCTCGCCATGATTGACTCCACTGATTTTTAACTCGATGCTTAATAGTGTTAACTAAGTCAGATATGCAAAACTTACGATTATGTGAAGTACCATATTCAATGGCTTTTTTAGCCAACCTATCAACATATTCATTATGCGTTAGTCCTATATGAGCCTTAACCCATAAAAAGTTTACTCTTCTTTTATTTTTATGAATTTCAAAAAGGATTTTCTTAATTAGTAGGATATAAATATTTGAATTGTTATTGGGAAAATCTATAGTTTGAATAGCAAGAAGAACAGAGAGTGAATAGGAAATAATTGTTGCAGATATATCTTCTGATTCTTTAAAATATTGCAGGGCCTCATAAATTGCTATGGCTTCAGCACTGAAGATAGAAAAATCATGGCCTAACTTAAATATTTTTTCTGTTTTAGTAGCAGGTATGAAAAAGGCACATCCAGTGCCAACTAACGTCTTAGATGCATCTATATATATTTATAGAATCTGGCCAATTATCTAAGAATGTTCTTAAGATGTTAGAGCTAATATTACTGTTTTCATGGTAACTTGGTTTTACTAATTTAACTGTATGTAAAAAAGAATGAAAATCTTCGAGTCCAAAACTATCAATCATGTTATAATCACAGTCAAAATTTAACAGATCTCGAAAAGCCTCGCAAAGGGGAGGAGAGTTCTTTAGCTTCCAGTATTTATTAGTTAAATCCGCTACATTCAGCTTGTTAATATTTTGGTAAAGACCGATATTTAGGTAACGAATTTTCATTAAAAATTTCTGGCTGAGATATTTCCTTCTATAATTGAGTGGAATTTCTAAAGCTTCTACATGTAAAGCTTTATTTGGGGTTGATTTCATAGCTCCCAAACAGATACGGAGTCCTAAGTTTTGTACAACGTCTACTTTGTTTAAAATATGTTTAGAAGCTGAGCCATATAGAATACTACCATAATCAATTATAGATCTAATATATGATCGATAGAAAAGCAAGGAAGTTTCAACATCAGCTCCCCACCAGATCCTTGAAACTGATTTAAGAAAATTTAGACCCTTATTACATCGATTTATCATAAAGTCAATATGTAATTTCCAAGTCAATTTACGATCCAAAATCATTCCCAAATACTTAATGGAAGAAGCAAATGCATAGTCGTAGCCATTAAGTTTTAAATTCTCTATTTTTGGGATATTATGTCGAGTGAAAATACAGACAGTAGATTTATTTTGAGCTATTTCGAATCCGTTTTGATTGAACCATAAATTAACACAACATTGAATTCGTCCTAAGGTTTGAACCGAGTTATCATAAGTTTTGGCCTGTGAATACAGGAGAAAATCATCAGCATATTGTATTATTTGAAATTTAAAAATGTCAGTAGGGACTTTATGCAAATCCGCAGTATACATATTAAACAAAAGGGGACTCAATACTGATCCCTGTGGTAGTCCTAAATTATTATATCTAGGGCCTATCAGTTTATTATAATTAGTTCTTAGATATATCTTTCTGCAGGAATAAAAATTATAAAGAGCTTCAGCCAACTGAGGCGGTATATGAAAATGTTTTATCAATTTTTCCCTTAAAATGTCAAGACTGACATTGTCATATGCACTTTCAATGTCTAAGCATATAGTAGGTAAATAGGTGTTGTTGGAAAATGTGTTTTGAATATCTGTTACTAGTGTAGAAAGTGCGTCTAAAGTACCATATCCTTTTTTATAACCAAACTGAAAATCTGGAAGAAGTTTATTTTTTTCTACCCACCATTCCAACCTGTGTTTTATCATTCGTTCTAGAGTTTTCAACATACAGGACATACGAGAAATCGGTCTATATGACTGAGCCAAATTTGAGTTTTTACCTGGTTTTAATATTGGTAAAACAATTACATCGTGAAATTGATCAATAACTGATTTATTGCTGATTACACAATTAAAAATATCTAACATTAGAAGTTTGGCAATTTTAGGGAGATGTTGAATCATTGGATATTTAATATTATCAAATCCTGGACTCGTGTTATTTCGATTTTTTAGAACATATTCTAGTTCTGTAATATTAAAAGGTTCTAGTAAAAAATGGCTTTGCTTATCTGGAATATAATTATGAGTATTAGGTGGTTTAACAGATGGCGGAGCAATTTTATCAAAGATTTCATCCTCTAAGGTGTTATCCAAATTGTATGCATTTGGAATTGATTTTCTATTTAGTTTTCTGGCTTGCTTCCACAACGTTGTAGTTGGAGTATTTTTGTTTAGAGAAGACACAAAATCTTTCCAACTCTTTTTAGCTATCAATTTTAGATTCTTCTTAGTTTTAGCCATGCTAGCTTGACACTTTATATAATTATTAAAATTAGCATTTTTTTTATATTCTGTCAGTGCTTCTTGCCTTTCTTTAATAATTGTATCACATTCTGTATTCCACCAAGGTGGGGAACAACGAATTTTATTTTTAAAAGTTTTATATTGCAGGATTGAAATGTGCGCAGCATGATTCATACTATCTATTAGAAAGCAATATTTATCAGATGTACTGTCCATTTCGTAAACACTATTAAAAAAAATTTCAACTGAGGTTGTGTATAGAGTCCAATTGGCTTTTCTAATGTTCCACTAACTTCTGGGTATAAACTCTTCAGTTGTAGTACTATCTAATATTTCCATATTGATAATAAAATGATTAGAGCCTAGTGTGTCAGAATGTATGTACCAGTGGATTTTATTAGCTATGTCAGGAGTAACAAAAGTTACATCAATTGCTGAACTATTTTGATCTGGTCGAGTAAGAACAGTAGGCTCGCCATTATTTATTACGATAAGGTTGAGATCATCTGCAGTATTAATAAGCTGTGTTCCAACTGTGTCATTGTAACTAGATCCCCAAATAGTATGGTGAGCATTAAAATCTCCTCCTATAATTGCTGAATTATTAACTTGCGAGAAGATGTTTGTCCAATCATTTATTGAACTTTTATTTTTAGGTGGTCTATATATAGATAAAATATTCAGATCCTTTGTTTTATATTTAATTGTTACACCACAAACTTCTATTTCCGTGTTAAAATTAGAGTTTAAATTTAATTCACTAAAAGTAATTGAATTGTGGATGAGAATAGCTACACCACCGAAGCCATCATTTCTGTCTTTTCTAACCAAATTATAATTTTTAAATGATAACTAATATCTTTTTTGAACCATGTTTCACTAATTAGGAGGATGTCTATACTTTTATTATTTAAATAATGCATTAAACTACCTTTGTTTGATATAGCAGATCTGGAATTCCACTGACTTATTTTTAAATTATGTTGTATTGACATTATGAATTAATTATGAACTGTTCTACTTCTTTAATAATTATTTTGTTGTCTAAGGTTTTTATGTCTTCTACTGTATGAATATTTTTTAAAAAGTTTATTATAAATGTTGCTACAGATTTAGCTAGTTCAGTTTTATTTTCGATATTATTATTCGGTGTATAAGAATTAGTTGGCAAAGGTTGAGACGGTCCAAAAGTGAAGGGGAACATCGGTTTATGAGATGTTGATTCTAAAATAGGTGAATTTGCTTTTCTTTTCTTTCCTGAGTGTTCATTTGAATTATTTATATTAGAGTTTGATTGAGTCAAAAATTGAGATCTATTAATTTCTACAGTTGGCCGAGTCGGACCAAGATTTTTATCATTATTATTAATTGGTAGGGATGGAAATTCTTTTTCATTATTATTTAAACAAGAGAAAGAGTTGGGACTGATGAGTGCTGAAAAGGAGTTTTCACATATTAATCTAGCTTCCACAAAAGTAGTTTTTTGTTCTATCATAATATTCTTAATTTTCTTTTGTTTTTCATAAAATGGACATTTTTTTGATATTGTCACATGTTCGTTATTTTTGCAATGTATACAAAACATACTTTTTTCGCAATGATGGTCTTTATTTTTAATTTCACCGCACTGTATACATAGTTCCTGTGTACTTCGGCATTGCCCTGAAACATGCCCAAATTTTAAACACTTATAACATTGAACAACTCGGCCAAAAAACTGTTCAACAGAAAAATATACTCTATTAAAGGCAACATAATTCGGTAAAATATTGCCTTCAAAAGTTATAATTATAGTTTTTTTGTCCACATATTCAATTTTATCTTCTTTTTGTACCCTACGCTTAGTCCTATATATACTCAAAACATTAGAAGGAGTTTCGATGTTATCCATGAGATATTTCACATCATATCTAGTGTCAACGTCTTTCACCAGACCTTTTATTTCTAGTAAATGACTAGGAATATATGCTTTCAAATTTTGTTCTTTAAGTGAGCTGTTATTGACGAGGTTATTTGCCTCTAACCGAGAAGTAAGCAAAACTTTTACACGGTTCCTACCTATACTTTTAATTTCTCGAACATTCGTTAACTTTAATTTTTTAAAAATAAGGTGCCCAATCGTCATTGCATGTAATTTTCCCAAATTAAGATCATCACCAATCCTTTCAATGTAAACCCAAATATTATCAAGATTATACTTATCTGAAAGCAAATTGAATTGTTTAATCTTCGGTCTCGCATTTTGTCCATCATCTTGCATATTCAATTCCATTTTACTAATAATATCACCATTATCAGCAGTCACTCGCGTCACAAGAGACGTCCCTGACTCACTTTTATCCCCCATTTAGGGGGAAATAAGTTTTAAACCACTATATACTGAAATGTTTTTGTTTATAAACACTAAATTAATTATTAACCACTACTTTATCTTCCAAAAAACACCAAAACTTTTATCTTTTACAGGAGCAGATCAAAATATCTACATCAACTTTGACAGTTATTTTGACAATGTACTTAACCATATAATATGTATATACAAATAGGTGGTGGATTTGAAAAATATTCAAAATATCTCGATAAATACTGGCTTTTCGAGAAAGTACTAGGAGGTAAAAAAGTTTTAAAAACGCTGTGTTTAACTAATAATACTTTAACAATAATTTAATACGAACATACACAAAAGTTTAGGGGGGTTTAAGGGAACAAAACCCCCATAAAATTTTTATGGGGTGCACAAATTTCACTATAATTTTTTGTTAATATGATCCTGCCATAAGAATGCCACACGTCTATTTTCAATAAAAAATCTCCAATAGTTTTCGAAATATTGAACAAAATTGATTTTCATTTTGTAACTCCAAAGGGCTATAACTTTTTTAATGTGCACATTTGTACAAAGGTAAGTTAGGTTCAATCAACATATTTTTGACCCCAGAATCTGTGGTATAATTTATGACCAATCTTTTTGGGACACCCTGTATAATGCAATCGTTCAAATATGTCCGAACACTGAAATACATGGTTGTAGATTTTACCTACACCAAGCTTATAGTATGTGGTATAGAAAAATTCAGTCTCTTAACATCAGCATATTATTACGAATGATTCTGAAGTTGGCAAGTAGCTCAAACATACTTTTGGCCTTACATATATAAAACCAGAAGACGTATCAGATTGTCTTGTGTTTGATTTAATGTCATGCAAACCAGAAAATTAAATTTTAGATAGATACGCTGAGTATTTAGTTGAAACTTATACAGACGAAGACGAAAATGCCATATTTTCCCCAGATTTGTGGGCAGAGGCAAGTTCTTCTGTTATTCCTACTACGAATGCTTGCGAATCTTTTCATTTGCATTTCAATTCCTCATTTTATAATACGCATCCATCCATATTATATTTCCTTAGAAAAAGTTAAAGAATATCAAGTAGATAAGTATGTTAAAATTTAAAATTTGCATATTGCAAAACCTATCAAAGATAAACAAGTAAAACTGAAATTGAAAAATGTAGAAAATTTAATAATACGGTATCAATCTAATCAAATGACTAGAATGGATTTTTAAAGTGTGTCTCTTATTATAAGCAGTAAATACTAAATAGTAATTTATACGTTTTACATATTATCTATATTATAAACTATTATTATAATGTAAGGAAATTATGCCCGGTTGCACCAACAGATCTTAAGCTTAAGTCGAGAATATCATAAGAATTAATATAATATAATTGTAATATATTACAATAAGAATACCATAATATAATAATAGATATAATTGATAATAACGTAAGAATCTAAAATTATGGTTCAACGTAAGTGATACTCAAGGAGGCCCTATCTAAAAGTAGAGCTTAGCTAAGCTGGAGCTTAAGATCTGTTGGTGCAACCAGGCATTAATGTCTTATATTCGGATTTCGGATGCTTTCATAATAAACATTCTTAAATTACTTACACATCTATATTTTTATTTTATTATATACCTCAGTGAGTTGGTGAGGAAAATACCTCCCAGATTAATACGAACCCTTAAATTTGGTGAGGAAAATACCTGTCGGATTATATGGTTTTACTTGTTGGTGAGGAATTTACCTCCGCCCGATGGGAATACCCCTCTTTATCATCATTGGCAAGGAGGACCGTGTCATCAGAAAATCGGATGTTATTAATAGGTTTTTCATTCATAGTTATTCCTATTTTTATATAAAATCCACAAGGAAAAATTTTCCAGTAGCTGGCTGTACCTATGCAATTAATCACACAAAAAAATTTAAAATCTAAATCAAAGAACGTTCTCGATCTACCTAGATTCTAGATGTTAGATGTTATAAATCATCATTAGTGCTGATTCAGGCTAATCACATGTTGAGCACATAAAAATACATGGGAAGAACCCTTCAACTGTTAAATGTTTTCAAAATATGTTAGAGTAGGTAACATTATTAATAATAAATCCTAGTGATAGATAAAATTGTTATGGATATGGCCTTTGGCATCGTATGACTCCTCACAAGGCACGTGAGTTGCTTGTTTGAATTATAATATGTCCTTACATTATGGACGGTGGGTAGCAACTCATGAGTTATACATACATGTTCATTACATACAGTGGCGTAACAAAATCCGTCGGGATCCCCCCGCAGAATTGGAAATGAGGCCCCCTTTAAAAAATTACTAAATGCGACATGTGTAACAAAAACTTCTATGTGTTATAGCCCAGTAAATGAACGTGAAATACAGCGACACCGTGTAATTTTTAATGTCACCACCGAAGTGGTCCAGTCAACACTTTTCGAATTATTTACGAGTGAAAATGTTCAACATTGTTCAACAAAAAACCACTTTTTCATGCGGTTTTTCGCAAATAACTCAAAAAGTAAGTATTCGTAAGTAAGTAACAAAAATGTAGCACATACAAAAATGAAATCTATCGACCAAGTAAATGCAAATTTGTAGCTACTCATGAAAAATTGTTCTTATTCGTCAAATTCCAAATCGAATGTTTCGACGTGAGATAATCAAAAAGTGAAGCACTTTTCGGGGAAAACTTATTAAAACTTTTTTTAAGGTGTTTAAAAAAAGTTGTAGGTATTTTTACTTTTTATAATAATTTCTGTCATCAAAATTAAGCGAGTTAAGCTCAAAATACAGTTAAAGCCTTCTTTGGTAAAAAGAAATATGAAAATCTCCCCCTATTTATCACCCAAATGAAATTAACAATTGCCGCTTTACAAATTACTTAACTTTTTTTATAATGACCTGTAAGTTTGACCGGTTCAAAGTGCTTATTTTTGAATGGGTATTATTTGAAAGGGCTCTAACGAGTCACTAATTACGAGTGTATGCAAATTTTTAACAGCAATATCTTAACCAATTTTTGTCTTACAGAAAAACAAAATAAAACCAAAATATTTATAAAAGCAAAACCTACATTTCTTTATTCTTTGAGATTTTTCGTACCCTAATAGTCAAGGGCAGATCCAAGACTGATTTTCGGGGGAGGGGACATGAACTTTTTTTATGATACATGCATACCTTAGGTTACCTCACACTTTACCTCGTTTAGCACAACCTTTACTACCGTTCAGCACAAAGCTAAGAACATTTTTCTCGTAGCAAGCGGGATATGTGTTTGAAACTAAAACTATTTTAACTGCAAATATATAAATTTATATTATTTTAAATTCTCAAGGGGGGCTCTCTGGGTCCGCCCTTGCTATTACTTTTTAAGTTATTTTAAAAAAAGGGCATTTTTATAAAATAAAGAAACTTTTTTTACTATTAAACCAATTTTTTTCAAAAATAATAACTTCGAACCGATCCAACTTAGGGGGAGATTTTCACGTTTTTTTAGCAAAAAAAGGGCCACCTTAATTTTGAGCGTAACTCACTCAATTTTGATGGTAGAAGCTTGCTATAAAATGCTATAAAAAATAAAAACAAAGCTCGTTTTTAAACATTAAAAAAAGTTTCAATGAGTTTTCCCCAAAAAGTGCTTCGTTTGTTGGCGATTTGACGTTGAAATATTCGATTTGAAATTGAACGAATATAGACCAGTACAGATAGCTCTAAAATGGACCAAAAAAATAAAAAATTAATAGCAGGATGAGACCAATTCCAAATGAAATACACATATTAGATAACATGTGGAACATTTTTCACCAAATCTGGATGAGTGGAACATGGGTTGGGGGAGCGTTTTTAGGGGTGAAAACGGTTAATTAGGATTTGCGGCAAAACGGCACATCCTATCGAAAAAAGTTAAATCGCAAAGTTGTAGGCAATAAAAAGATCTACAAATTTTGTAAATAAACATTTTTCACATATCCTCAAAATATCCGAGAATATTGAAAAATTCGATGTTTTTGATTTTAATTTTTTTTTCTCACTGAAAAAAAAAATTTTTTACCAAATATGGTGGAAACTTACCTATTTCTGTCCCAAACACTCTGTAATTTTTCTGTATAAAAATATTTTTTAAAACTCTTGTTTTTTATGTTTAAGGGAAAATGTAAGCATTTTTTAAATTTAAAAATCTCCCGAAATTTTTTTAGCTTTGTTAAAGAAGTTGGCATTTTTTTTGTTTATTGAAACCTCTATTTTCTGATGGTGTAAAAAAATATATACGTTACTGTGGAAAATTTTGTCACAAAAGGGAAAAATAGGAAATTTATTTTCAACCTCTCACCATTTTCAGATTCTCAGACGTAATATAAGTTGCATAGCGAGTAGGAACCAACGAACCTCTGTTAAAAATTTACTACACTAATGCCGTTGTCTGTGATTTTTAATTTTGTGAATAAATTATAGTTAAAAAAATAAAAAACACGCTTTTAAAGCACTAAAAATTTAAAAATAAAATATTACTACCTTTAATTTTAAAAGTTATTTTTAAATTTTTAGTGCTTTAAAAGCGTGTTTTTTATTTTTTTTAAACTTTATTTTTTTTAAAGTCGGCCTACTTACCTATAAGCTACATTTTTTTTTAAACTTTTTTCTCATGAACCAAATTAAAAGTCGCAACAACTTTTTTAACGAAAAAGTTTATTTAGTACAAAAGAAAGTAATTATTATAATTTTAATGGCCAATTTTTCATCAGTTAATTAAGTTTTTGCTTCTTTGATGGCATTTCTTCATCACATTCGGTAATGCTTACAGATTTTGCAGTTTCCTCTATGCAGCTTTCCGCAGCGATGCAACTTACATTACGTCTGAGAATCTGAAAATGGTGAGGGGTTGAAATTAAATTTTCGATTTTTGCCTTTTGTGACAAAATTTTCCACAGTAACGTATATATTTTTTACACCATCAGAAAATAGAGGTTTCAATAAACAAAAAAAAAAGCCAACTTCTTTAAAAAAGCTAAAAAAATTTCGGGAGATTTTTCAATTGAAAAAATGCTTACATTTTCCCTTAAACATAAAAAACAAGAGTTTTAAAAAATATTTTTATACAAAAAAATTACAGCGTGTTTGGGACATAAAGAGGTAAGTTTCCACCATATTTGGTAAAAAAAAAATTTTCAGTGAGAAAAAAAATAAAATCAAAAACATCGAATTTTCCAATTTTCTCAGATATTTTGAGGTTATGTGAAAAATGCTTATTTACAAAAGTTGTAGATCTTCTTATATCCTACAAATTTGCGATTTAACTTTTTTCGATAGGATGTGCCGTTTTGCCGCAAATCGTAATTAACCGTTTTCACCCCTAAAAGCGCTCCCCCAACCCATGTTCCCCTTACACAGATTTGGTGAAAAATGTTCCACATGTTATCTAATATGTGTACTTTCATTTGGAATTGGTCTCATCCTGCTATTAATTTTTTATTGTTTTTTTGCTATTTGCACTGGTCTAATAAGATCAATTTTTCATGAGCTACAACTTTCCTTTTACTGTGTCGATAGACTTCATTAATAGGTACACCATTTTTTTTTTTGTTTTTAATAAGCTACATTTTTGCTAAAAATATTTTTTCGATAATGTTTAATTCGATAAAATACTTATTTTTTTAGTTATTTGCGAAAAACCGCCTGAATACGTGGTTTTTTTGTTAAAAAAATAAACATTTTCACTCGCAAGTTATTTGAAAAGTATTGACTTAGATAGAGAAGCTCTATAGAACAAAAGTTGCTAATAATTAGTCAATTTATCCATTTCCGGACTTATTATAAATGTATATTTTTCAAACCACAAAAAGGGGGTGACTTTCACCCCCCCCCCAAGTAAAAGCAACCAACGGCACAACTCCAACTTTAAGTGGAGGAGAATGTAAATCCAAATTGCCAAGCAAATACGTCGTGACGCTGATAATTACACTCCAAAACGGTCATTTATTGAGCTATTATTGTATACACGCATTGTTTATGGCAACTTACATTTTTCATTTTTATGGGTATAGAATAAAATAGAAAGAAAATTAATAAACGACTACATTATTACATAGTATTATTCTATGAGATGAACAACTTTCTTCGTGCTGTACTATCAGCGAATACAATATCTACAATTTTATTAATACATACAATACATTATATACGATACATTGTATCTATCTGATGGGCAACTTTATTTTCAATACTGCATTGCTTA
The DNA here is from genome assembly GCF_917563875.1 of Diabrotica virgifera virgifera. Lineage (NCBI taxonomy): Eukaryota > Metazoa > Arthropoda > Insecta > Coleoptera > Chrysomelidae > Diabrotica > Diabrotica virgifera. Next base: position 208,186,492 of record NC_065445.1, on the reverse strand, counting down.
AAAAACGTTGCGTATGTATGCGCAAAATAATATAACAATAACACATCTTTAGTATGTTAGACGACTAGATGGGGCCCCCGACATATTGGGCCCCCCCACAAGCTTCATGCTGCGGGGGCCTCTGTTACGCCCCTGATTACATATCATAACTCATGTAACCAAACTCGGATATAATCATTTGTACAGAGTAAAAATGACTAGCCTCGTATGGATATAATTTGATAATGGTAGGGGAGCCCAAGCGGGGATTTTTTTCCAGGTACTCGAGCGTGTCAGATTACTACATGGGGAGAAACCTTGTAGCCTGAAAATGTACCTCTACCATATATTAGCTCTTAATGCAGGGGAGTTTGTTAAGGGGTGACTAAAAATAAAAATATATCTTTATAAAAACTCGAAATCGTCAGATTAAGATAAGGTAAGTTAAGTACATGCAAAACAGTGTATATTAAAAAATCTAACGGTTTGAGCGGGGCGTAAGGAAAAGGGTGAGTTCCAAAGTTTCACAAGAAAAAAACGAATATTTCGCGAAATGAATGACAGTTCGAAAAACTAAAAAATACCTGCCCAATATTTTTCAAAAATCTATCGAATGATACCAAACACGACTTCCCACGGAGAGGGGTAGGAGTAAATTTAAAATTTTAAATACGAATCCCGCGATATTTCGCGAAATGAACATCAGATCGAAAAACTGAAAAATACATTTATTCAATATTTTTGAAAAATCTACCGAATGGCACCAAATACGACCCCCCACGGAGGTGGGTGAGGGGTTACTTTAAAATCGTAAATGGGAGCCCCAATTTTTTATTGCAGATTTGGATTCCTTACGTAAAAATAAGTAAATTTTTTTCGAGACATTGTTTCGAATTATGGATAGATCGCGCTATAATCGGAAAAAACGACTGTTGGAAATGGAAAATCAAATTAAAAAATGGGAAGTCCACACTTAAATGGAAAACTTTACTTAACTTTTTTTGGTTTTAGGACCTACTCTTCACAACCCAATAGGTCCCCATAACGCTCGAGTGACTGCACATTTAGCATACTTTGCTCTCCCACCATAATGTGTAAATACACACAATTGAATAGTGGAGTTCGATACAAATAAGAAAGAGAGGAAGACCTAGATCTATAAAATAAACGAGGCCATGAAAAGAAGATACCTGCCAGATGAAGTTAGACATGACAGAAAATACTGGAGACATTGAGACAAGGAATGTAGTAAAAATTGTGTAAATGTTTGGTAGTTGGAGAATAAAATATTTTATATTTCTTATATAAAGATAAAATTATTTCTTAACAGGCTCTGTTTAACTTACCCTGAAAACAGTTGGATTCATCGCTATCGTCCCCACAGTGGTCGAAACCATCGCAGTTTAATAAAATCGATATACATCTCATATTGTGACATAAGAATTCCGATCCACCAAAGCAATCTACAAAACAATCAAGTACAAAATTATTATATTGATTTTCATTAATAATTAATTCGTAATGTATGTTTGGTTTATGATACATGATGTCACTTGTACGCTTTAAAAAAAATGAAGGTTATCCTAAATTTTAACGAAGCAACAAGTAGTCAGGAGACTTCTCTTTGATGATGCTAATACATCTACAGTTTACTTGCACAAAACAACATCTTTTGCACTCTTTACATAGAGCAAAGACGTTAAAATGAAAGTAGACGTTTGTATTTTTTTAAATTTGAGCTTCACCACTCTCCTACACGTCTTTCGACGTTTCAGCTCTCATCAGGAAGACTTTTGATAGCTCGAATTGAAATTAATTTCTGTTTATAACTCGCTGTTATAGTAACATAGCATGCCTGTGTACGCTAATACACTGAAAAAAAGATTGTACATAGTACCAATGAACGCCAATCATTGACTTTTTTTTACATTGATTCAATGAAAATTTCGTTAATACTATAAACACGTAGTCATTAAGTAATGACCAAATTCATTATTACAATGTAATTCTATTCATTAAAAAATAATGAATACAATCATTAATCCAAAGAATCGTTTTATCTACCCAATGACTTTTTTCATAATACTAATAATTTGTTCATTGTATACATGAAACTATACATCAGGATTATGCGGGTAAATTAATGAATATAAAACGTTGCACTAATGTACAGTGTTCTTTAAATTACGAACTCGTTTATTGAATCAATGTTTTCGTAACATTAAATCAGTTTTTTCGACTTTGATTAATAACTCGATACATTGTTTTGATGTAACGCAATCATTGTATTAATGTAATATACCTGAATCAATGATCAATACATTGTAGCAATAATCTTGTACATAAACCGATACATTTCTTAAAACTCTATAAGTGTTTTTATTGGTGTAAAAAAATCACGTGACAACAGTTGCAGCCTCCTAGCAGACAGTCACCCTGCAGACTCTGAGGAGCGGTGTTTGGCACTAGTGATTTGGTTGATTATTCTAAGGTATGTATTTACATATATTTTTAACTATTTATAAATTATTTTGTTGGATTTCTATAAAAAAAGTTGTACTTCTATTTCCACTTTTGCAGATTGATATGGACTTTGGAGTGGCATTTGGAAATGGAAATGGACTTATTGATGGATGGGACAGCAATTTCGAAAGAATCCTTTCTTCGGTGTGAAAGTCATATCAAGGATAAAACAAATAAATTTTTATTTGAAAAGATTACCCTTGAAGACATTACAGAATGTAAGTACCTATTTCATTATTCAATCCTGAATATCTAGTTTTAATTAATTTTTGTTCTGTGTAATTTTTTTCAAAAGCTAATTTGACACATAGGTAAAAGAAAATAGGAGCCATTTGAAATATTTCTAAATTGTATAATCTTATAAAAGATTAGTAAATTAAATCTTTAGGTGATTAAACCGTAAATAATTGAAAAATATTATTAATTATTGCAGTCGGTAGTATCTATCAAAGTAAAAATAAACATCTCAATATGTAGCAAGTTTTTCAGGATAAATTAAAATATTTCTATAAAAAAAGTGATATACAACTATGTTCCCATAACCCAAAAATACAACTATGTTCACTATTTTGATTTATTTTTTTTTATAATAATTATTAATATAAATTGTAGATGGCTAACATGCAGTTCTTCTTTGGGTTCTACATCGATATTTTGTACGAACTAATAAAATAGTTCAAAAAAGATCTTAATGGACAACCAAATATATAATAAAATATATCATCAGAGATTTCCGGTAATCATTCTTACATCGGGAAGACCCAACAAGAAGTCGAAGATCATATTAGATTTTTGAAATCAAAGCAAAATGCCATTCAATCATTTGTTTTTTGTATGGGTGGTGATAATTAATCCTAGAGAGATGTTGTATTTATGGAGATGTTATTTTAGATGTATTTATTTTCACGATATCAGGTATACATTTTTATATAATATAAATATATATATATATATATATATATATATATATATATATATATATATATATATATATACATCCTACTATCAATTTGGCATCGATACATTATGCATTTACCATCGATTTGGCATCGTCTTGCAAAGTGGCATCTGTATATCGATGCCACTTTACACTACCTTAATAACTTTATTCCTGTACTTGCTACCAGAAGTCTAATCAGCTCGGTAGTTAGAGATTTGATTCCTTGATGTTACTTTAATATATCAGCTTTCCTTGTTTACCTCTTACTAAGTTATATAAGTTTATTCCATAAAATGTTTGAGTCCAAAATGATCGTACAGTGAAAATATTATATACATTTAGTTCAGTGTTTTACCGTTTTGTCGCTGCCGTTATATACATGAAAACGTATATCCCACTTTCATTATCAATCATTTTGGCATCAGAAATTTGGCATCACTGTTAAATACAATATTATTCACAACGAAAAATAGACAATTTGAGAATGTATATATTATTTTCATAAAGAAATCAGGTTGGCATCATGTTTTATTGTTTTCACCCAATTTTGAAAAAATGTGAAAACTTTGTATTATCCACGTCCGTCTGTCCGTCTGTCTGTAACCACAACTCCTCCGTCAATATACCAGCTAGAATGACAAATGAGGTATCAAATGAAAGCTGATAATCCAAGGATGGTACTAAAGGTGAGATATTTGACCTTGGCGGTCTGTCCGTCGGTCTTTACGACCGCGAATATAACTCCTCCATCATTATACCAGGTAGAATGACAAATGAGGTGTCAAATGAAAGCATATAATCCAAGGATGGTACTAACGGTGAGATATTTGACCTAGGCTGTCTTTCCGTCGGTCCCTCCGACCGCAAATATAACTCCTCCGTCATTATACCAGGTAGAATGACAAATGAGGTGTCAAAAGAAAGCTTATAATACAAGGATGGTACTAAAGGTGAGATATTTGACTTAGGCGGTCTGTGACTCGGTCCCTCCGACCGCGAATATAACTTATCCGTCATTATACCAGGTAGAATGACAAATGAGGTGTCAAATGAAAGCTGATAATCCTAGGATGGTACTAAAGGTGAGATATTTGACCTAGGCTGTCTTTCCGTCGGTCCCTCCGACCGCGAATATAACTCATCCGTCATTATACCAGGTAGAATGACAAATGAGGTGTCAAAAGAAAGCTTATAATACAAGGATGGTACTAAAGGTGAGATATTTAACTTAGGCGATCTGTGCGCCGGTCCCTCCGACCGCCAATATAACTCCGCCATCATTATACCAGGTAGAATGACAAATGAGGTGTCAAATGAAAGCTTATATTCCAAGGATGGTAATAAAGGTGAGATATTTGACCTAGGCTGTCTTTTCGACGGTCCGTACGACCGGGAATATAACTCCTCCGTCATTATACCATGTAGAATGAGAAATGAGGTGTCAAATGAAGGCTGATATTCCAAGGATGGTACTAAAGGTGAGATATTTGACCTACATGGTCTGTCCGTCGGTCCGTCCGACCGCGAGTATAACTCCTCAATCATTATACCAGGTAGAATGATAAATGAGGTGTCAAATGAAAGCTTATAATCCAAGGATGGTACTAAAGGTGAGATATTTGGCCTAGGCAATCTTTCTGTCGGTCCGTACGACCGCGAATATAACTTCTCCGTCATTATACCAGGTAGAATGACAAATGAGGTGTCAAATGAAAGCTTATATTCCAAGGATGGTACTAAAGGTGAGATATTTGACCCAGGCTGTCTTTCCGTCGGTCCGTACGACCGCGCATATAACCCCTCCGTCGTTATACCAGGTAGAATGACAAATGAGGTGTCAAATGAAAGCTGATAATCCAATGATAGTACTACAGGTGAGCGATTTGACCTAGGCTGTCTTTCCGCCGGTCCGTACGACCGCGACTATAACTTCTGCGTCTTTATACCAAGTAGAATGACAAATGAGGTGTCAAATGAAAGCTGATAATCCAATGATGGTACTACAGGTGAGCGATTTGACCTAAGCTGTCTTTCCGCCGGTCCGTACGACCGCGACTATAACTTCTGCGTCTTTATACCAAGTAGAATGATAAATAAGGTGTCAAATGAAAGCTTATAATCCAAGGATAGTACTAAAAGTGAGATATTTGGCCTAGACAATCTTTCTGTCGGTCCGTACGACCGCGAATATAACTTTTCCGTCATTATACCAGGTAGAATGACAAATAAGGTGTCAAATGTAAGCTGGTAATACAAGGATGGTACTAAAGGTGAGATATTTGACCTAGGCGGTCTGTCGGTGGGTCCGTCCGACCGCGAATGTAACTCCTCTATCATTATACCAGCTATAATAATAAATGAGGTGTCAAATGAAAGCTTATAATCCAAGGATGGTACTAAAGGTGAGATATTTGAGCTGGGTACTCTTTCTGTCGGTCCGTACGACCGCCAATATAACTCCTCCGCCATTATACCGGGTAGAATGACAAATGAGGTGTCAAATAAAAGCTTGTGGGTGAAAACCTAGGACTTACGAAGTCCAATTTAAAAATAGGGCATATCAGAGATATGCCTTAGACATCATAGAAGACAATGACACAGAAAAATCAAACAAGCAATATGTCAAAAGGGCCTTAGTTATGTATCTTCGGTCCTGTTGGTCCAATCGTGATGTATAGCACCTCAAATGATAGGATTTGACAAACAGAATACAATGAGAGAAAAATAAAATACAACCTCATGTCAAAAGGGCCTTAGTCGCGTATCTTCGGTCCTATAAGACCAATCGTGACGTACGGCATCTCAAATAATAGGACTTGACAAATAAAATACAATGACACAGAAAAATCAAATACAGCAACAAGTCAAAAGGGCCCTAGTTGTGTATATCTAGTCCTATTGGTCCAATTGTGACGTACAGCAGCTCAAATGGTAGGGTTTAATGAACAAAATACAATGACACAGAAAAATCAAATACAGCAATATGTCAAAAGGGCCTTATTTACGTATCTTCGCTCCTATTGGTCCAATCGTGGCGTACAGCACCTAAAATAACTGGATTTGACTAATATAATACAATGACGTATGAAAATCAATTACAGCATCATGTCAAAAGGGCCTTAGTCTTGTATCTACGGTTCTATTGGTTCAATCGTGACGTACAGCGTCTGAAATGATGGGATTTAACTGGCAGAATAAGATGGTGTAGACAAATGAAAATGACGGCATGTAATAACACTTTAAAATTGTAGAAATAAAATGGATTAACACACATGGTATGACATATTAGGTGAGAGTATTTAACAAATAGAATACGATTACATACGTCCAGGTTTTGACAAGCGACTTCTCTACATATGATAAACGCGAAAGGGCCCCAACGTTCACTGCTCGACATAGGCCTCCCGTTCACTGCATATACCCATTGCTTTCTGACGCTGTGACTTGAGAGGATAGGATTTAACGAATAGAACGACAAAGAAGACTAAACAAGGCAGCTCACGGGAAAAACACAACTGTCCGTTTTATACTCTACAGGGAAGCATCAAATATTCAACGTAAGAATATATTAGAGTATAACGGTATGATAAATCTTTTTCTTCTTTTTTTCATTTAGTGCATTCCGTACGTTTTTTAAACATAATCAGGAGAAGTTGTTGAATTTCTGAAGTCTATAAAAGAATTTCTTAACAAACCTTTTTTTAATTGTGTTATGGATTATTTTTAAGAATGTGTTTAAAAGGCAGTTCGCAGGCTTATTGTTCAATGGTCTTATCACTTTCAAGCGCCTGTCTTTTTTGTAGGACTATTAATTGTTACTTGTGATTTCAACCATTCTAGCGGGGCAATGCCTTTTCTATAACTGAAATGAATATTGGTATCCATTTAATTTTTTTCCTCAATTAATTGAATGCCTCCTACTGGTGTTTGGTCTAAGCTTACCGTTTTTCCCCATTTAAGCTAAACTGCTCGTCAAAAGTTAGGGATATAGAAAATTATGCTCATTTTCATAGCTAATTTTTTCGAGAACAGATTAACGGATTCCACTATTTTTTTTTAATATTTTAGATTTTTCTTTAGTATTTACACAGTTGTGCAAAGGTTTACACAAACTTCTTTTTTGTACTTATACCGAGTGGTAGGTATAAGTACAGAAAAGAAGTTTGAGTAAACCTCTTGATAGGTATTAGTTACGTATCTTCACTCCCATTGGTCCCAACGTGTCGTACGGCGGCTCAAATCATTGGAATCAGCCAACAGAATACAATGACTAGGGAGCGGATTTATATGCGATCAATTTTGATGAAATATTCGCATATATATGCGGTAAAAAATTACGAAATATGCGCAAGATATGCACAAAAATTCAAAAAATGCGCATTTCGGGAAACCACAAATTTTCTGTCTTATTTAGTAATCTTATTTATTATTTTTCAAATAAAATCATTTTTTATATATGCAATTTATTCACAGTTTTTACAAAAACTGCTACCAATAGTTACCTATTTAAAATAAAACAACAATATCACTATAAATATATCTTCGATTATAATTCACTACAATGTGTTTTTCCAAATTCTTTACGAGGAAACATATTCTTTGATCAGACAAAATATTTTTATAACTTGAAAAACTCCTTTCAACATCGATAATTGGTGCGTATTTAAAATAACTTGTTAATTTCCGTTAGAAAATCGTAAAACTTTGGCTAAAGGTGTAAATTCTCTTAACAATAGAGGATTTAAAAAATCACCAGAATTATAGGTAGGTACCTACCCTAATAGCACAAGGACGTCCAATGGACGTCCTTCACGGACTTTAGGGACGTCCATTGGACGTCCGTTTTCGTCCGAGGAACGTCCTTTATACGTCCTATTTTGGTCCAAATGTCGCGCTACCGAACGTCCATTGGACGTCCATCTAATGTCCGAGGGGACATATATTGGATCTTAATCGGACGTAAATTGGACCTTAATCGGACGTCCTAGGGGACGTAAATTGGACCCTAATCGGACGTAAATTGGACCTTAATCGGACGTAAATTGAACCTTAATCGGACGTAAATTAGACCTTAATCGGACGTAAATTGAACCTTAATCGGACGTAAATTGGACTTTAATCGGACGTAAATTGGACCTTAATCGGACGTAAATGGGACCTTAATTGGACGTAAATTGGACCTTAATCGGAGTAAATTGGATCTTAATCGGACGTCTTAGGGGACGTGAATTGGACCTTAACAGGACGTCCAATTTTGGTCCAAATTCCACGTTGCCAAACGCCCAATGGAGGTCCACCTAACGTCCGAAGGGACGTTCGGTGGACGTCAATTGGGCCTTCATAGGACGTCCCAGTTTGGTCCAATGTATTGCTGCCGATCATCCATCTAACGTCCTGGGAGGACGTTCGGTGGACGTCTAGAGACGATATTTATACCTGTGGAGAATGTATTGTGGGAAATAAAAAATATATTTTTTAAGGAACTTATATTACATCTTATATTAATTTACAATTATTGGATATTAGATTATTTACATTAAATTATAATTACATTTCTCCAAGAAATTAACGCACCACCTTAAAAATGGGCCATTTTTGATGTCTCGAATTTCCTAAAGCCATTGTCCCATCTAAGTGATTTTTTTAATAATATTATAGCCTAGGCTATATGGGCTACCTCCATAAGCTTGTCATGCACGGGGAGCTATACTGTAATAATATTATATCACATCGCTGAGGGAACTCTACATTACATATACTTTTCGAATCAAAACTTTTATTCTCTTAATATTATTACTTAAAAAATATATACTACATTCGTCTCGCTAAACTCGAAAAATAACTTATAAACCATAAAAATCTCCAAAAATATAAATGACATAAATGAGAATTGGCACAATTATTATTATGGTTTTAAGTTGATTTTTCGGATTTAACTACAATATTATGCAAAAAATTATGTTATATCGCAGATTTAAAATGGGTTTATCTCGAAAACAGTTATATTAAGTTTAGCGAGATGATTGTAGTACACTTTTTTTAAGTAAAAATATTAAGAGAATAAAAGTAGACTGGTACGCAGTCTGATTTTTGCATAAGAGTTTAATGAAATGGTAACAAATCAATTGGAAGTTCTGTCCGACAAAATACATGGAACGTTTTCGGTAGTCTGATGTTCCAAGTTTTTAACCTGTTCCACAATTAAAACTTCCCCGGTTCCAGTATTCCCGTACATCAAAGTTTGTCCGACTAGACACCGTGAAGCTATTAACAAATTTTCAGCTTGCTGTTAATCAACTTTTTTTATTACGCGGGATCCAGGTCTATAAATGAATACAATAAATAAGTAGGTAGGTACATATTATACACTTATTTATACGAGTACAATTAATAGTAGAGCTGGTTTTTGGGATGTTACAAGCAACATTTGCATTTCCACAGAGATACTTATGACAGAAATAATAAAATACCGAGACGGACTATTATTATAATAATTTACAATAGGACCCGACGGCCGACGCTATAGGGACAGGTAAAATTTATGACTGAACAATGCACCGAGCATCGATACAAGCAATATGTACCGGTCGAAGGTTATTTTTTATTGTGCCAAATGGACGTATATAGTACCTACCTTTAAAAATCGAATACACAAATTAAAAGATATTTAACAACCATAAAGATTTGTCAAACTCTATCACCGACTTCATGAAAACAAATATTACTACATTCTTTGATGGTTTTTGCTGTAAATTTTAAAGGATTGACATGAAATTTGGCATACGCATAGCTAACATGCCAAAGAAAAAAAGTGATATTGTGCCAATGTGTGCTATTGCCCTGGGGTGAGTTTCACTCTTTCTCTGGGGTGAAAAACGTTCAAATAAGTCCGGACTTCGATAAACTGATTAATATTAAGCAACCTTTATTCCATACTTACAAAGTATGTGTACTTACAAATTAGTATGTGAATTTGGGGGGTGAGTTTCACCCCGAGGAGGGGTGATATACAAAATATAGATAGATACACAAAAGATATACAAAAATGTTTCAAAACATCGAAAAAATGTGGTAAAATGCAAATATACATATCATATTATGATAAAATTGCGATTTTGGCGATTTGCCTTTTTGGATAGAATGATGATGATGTTGATTAGGATAAAACTGCGAAGAATTTTTTTATCGAAATATAGTAAAAAATATGAAAAATATACCAAAAAGCTTGAAAAAATATGTAAGTATGTAAGGAAAAACATAAATAATTAAATAAACTTTTGACAACACAACACAAAAGTTTGAAATACTCACTATTTGGATTGGTTGTCCTGGCTTGTGATTTTCTTCTTTGCAGATGACGCTCACGGATCGATGTCAATGTCCAACGGACGTCCGAGCACGGACGTCCAATGGACGTCCAAAGGACGTTCATATTTATTCAACACGTAAGTACGTCCAACGTCGGACGTCCGAAGGACGTTCATTTATAGTCCATCCGCATTAGGACTAAAACTGGACCTATTTTGGGCACACGTACGCTCAACTTCAAAAAGATGCTCTCAATATTCATCTGTAGTAAGGATACATTGATAAAAATTATATTTTTGCTTATTAGAATTAACCACCAAACTTCTATCATCTTGGTAACGGGAATAATAAAACATTATAAAGTCCACTTTACATCAACAATAATTGAACAAGAAATTGACGACAAGTTATTCAAGGTCAAATTTGGCTTATACAAAACACAATTCTACTTCCAATTTTGCCGTGAATAAACAGAAAATAAAGAAATTTGACAAAATAAAACATATCCAATTGTTCTATTTCATCAAATTCCTTCATTTTCTTTTACAAATCATACATTTTGTACTCGTCAAATTTGGCCTTGAATAACTTAGTCAATTTCTTGTTCAATTTATTGTTGATGTAGAGTGGACATAACGAATAATTTACCGATCAGATTTTCACACTTTACATAAAAACAAAAACATGTATTAGATATTAAACTACATATACAGTTTTGAATTAAATATGATTTATAATCTTTTCCATTTAAACTATTTTATTAACATAATTAAGTTAATATTTTATTAAATAATTTTGCTGTTTAATCCCCTTATTGGTAGAATATGTCCAATATGGACGATTGGAAAAGGTCCGTATTTCGTCCGAGTACGGACGTCCAAAGGACGTTCATATTTATTCCACCCGAAGGACGTCCAACACCGGACGTCCGAAGGACGTACATATTTAGTCCACCCGAAGGACGTCCAACGCCGGACGTCCAAAGGACGTACATATTTAGTCCACCTGAAGGACGTCCAACGCCGGACGTCCAAAGGACGTACATATTTAGTACACCCGAAGTACGTCCAGCGTCGGACGTCCAAAGGACGTCCGTTTATGGTCCATGGACGTTAGGACCAAAAATTGACCTATTTTGGACGTCCAAAGGACGTCGTGTGCTATTAGGGTATTAAATATAACAAAAGTATATAAAATTCGGATTTCCGGGTAAAACATCCTTCGTCATTTTAACATCCTACAATCATTTCATAACGGCGGCGTATTATCCTATAAGTACTTTGTGTAGAGATCGTTTATTTTCTAAGAAAAAATGAAAGGCGGTTAATGAGCTGTCTCTCTTGGTTCTCGAATTAATACAGACCACAGCCTGTGCGTGGAAATATTTTGTCGAATTAAAAAATTTAAATTTTGTTTTGGACTAATGAAATAAAACATTTTAGTAGTTCCAAAATGACACAAAATCTAGGCATCGGATAAAAAAGTTTATTTGAAGAAAGTGTATTTTTTTGTTCTTCTTAATGGCGGTACAGGCTCGTTTTTTTAATATTGTATTTAATTACAGAATAATTTTCAAATATTACCTAATATATTTTTCAAATTGGGCTCTGTACCGCCATTCTTTATTATATTACGGATACGTGTGCCAAATATCTTGAAAAAATATTCAAAATTACAGCCGCAATCTTGGAACGCGTTTTGGCTACCTGTTGATCGCTACTGTATCACCTTAAACAATTTTTTAAACAAATTCACAAAAATAATTTTTTCATTACGAACGATTTTTTAGATAAGTTGGGTTATTCTGAGCAAAAAAGGTATCTTGAGATTTTTCTCTAAAATTGATTTTTGTCGAGTTATATGGCCATTTTCGCATTTTTCAGGTTTTAAATCGCGTATAACTCGACAACAATCAATTTTAGAGAAAGTTGACAAGAAACCTTTTTTGTTCAGAATGTCCAAAATTATCTAAAAAAAAATTGTTCAAAGTGAAAAAATTATTTTTGTGGATTTGTTTAAAAAATTGTTTAAACAATTTTTCGACCACGGCACCTTGTGAATATGTTATAAGGACCTCTTTTTGAGTAAGTTTGTGCAAAAAAATCGAATCGGAATAATTTCACTAACAGGGGCGACGATAAATCCGGGACTATAGCGCTAATTATTAATAATTAAAAATAACAGCTTTGTAATAAAATAATGACAAAAATCTCTTAAGGACCTTGAAGCAAGGGTTTGAAACTTGATCTGCTCACTTTTTAATTTCATAATAATAACTTTTAATCGAGTTATTAAGACTTAAAAATGGCCATTTTCGCATTTTTCAAATTTTTAATCGCATATAACTCGACAACAATCAATTTTAAACAAAAATGGCAAGATACCTTTTTTGCCCAGAATGACACAAGTTATCTAAAAAAAATTGTTCGAAATGAAAAAATTGTTTTTGTGAATTTGTTTCAAAAAAATTTTTTAAACAATTTTTCGACCAATGCACCGCCCGGCACCCTTTGGATATGTTATAAGGACCTCTTTTTGAGTAAGTTTGTGCAAAAAAATCGAATCGGAATAATTTCGCTAGCGGGGGCGACGATACTGCCCGGTCTACTTTTGATGCTGATGGTGATAGAATAGATACTTTTTATATAACAAAAATAAAACTTTTTTTAAACTCTTTAAAAAATTTGTGGCGGGTTTTCCCCGAAAAGTGCGTTATTTTTTGGACATTTTACGTTGAACTAGTCGATTTGGAATTTGACGAATAAGAACCAACTTTTGATTAGCTCCAACTCTGTTTTTATTGTGTGTCCAGACTTCATACATACATCATTTTTTTTACTGTTTTATAAGCTTTATATTTGCTAGGAATAGTTTTTCGATCAAATACTTACTTTTTGATTTATTTGCGAAAAACCATCTAAAAACAAAAGTTACAAGGAATTTAATTAGTTTATCCACTTACGGACTTATTTGGACCTATATTTTTTCACACTCGAGAAGGGGGTGGTACTCATCCCCAGAAAAAAAGCACACACTGGCACTCTGATGTTCATTTCGCGAAATATCGCAGGGTTCGTATTTAAAATTTTTAATTTACTCCTCACCCCTTTCCGTGGGGGTTCGTTTTTGGTATCATTCGATAGACTTTTGAAAAATATTGAACACGCATTTTTTAGTTTTTCGATCTGACGTTCATTTCGCGAAATATTCGCTTTTTTGTGAAACTTTGTGACTCGCCCATCATTTCTTCAGATTTGGGAACACTTAATAATCGGAGGGGGCCAAGTCAGGAGAGTAAGCCGCATGAGAAAGTAATTAGAACCCCAACTCGAATTTTTGCTACTGTCACAACGCTCTTGTGAGTCGATGTATTGTCTTAGGTCTTGAGAACACTTTTTTCTTCTGCTTATGGAGTCGTTTTTCATTCATCACATACCGGAACTCACCACATAAATTTTGAAGACCCTGACATCAAAACTGTATTAAATTATATGTGATCTAAGTAAGTTAATGAAAAGTCAGAATAGATAGAGTAGAACACTTATAAAAAAAATTGTAACAAGCAATTGGACATCGTAAGTTCTAATTTTTCACAAAAAGTGACCGGAAGTTGAACCGGCAGTCGATATTTGAACCCTTCGTGTAACTTTTTGTCAGCTGATATGACGGATGAATTTTGTTCACCTACAGATATGGACGAACAGACAGGCATGAAACCGGAAGTATGTATTTGTTCTGGTCTTTCTTAGTCGTGTTGACCAATAGTTTGTACTATTTCGACGAATTTAAAACAGTACTTTCGGTTGCAACTCTGGAACAGGCAGTCCGAGGTCAAACTTCTCACATGTAATATCATATTTTGGTTATAGGCTTTCATTTGACACCTTATTTGTCATTCTTTCTGTCCTACTAATAGACGAGTTGTGTTTATTGACGGACAGACATGGATAATTCTAGGTTTTCACATTTAATGATAAAAACAATAATTATACAATTCAGTTAACCTGACTATATCATTGTGATAATGACTTCTTATCTAAAAGTGACAACGGCAATAATTGCCGTTGTAATAATTATTATTCCATTCACTCACGATAAAATATCGCAAAACCTCCAGATTTTAAAGAACCGCTTGGATTGACATAAAATTTGGCACACACGTAGCTAAAATGCCAAAGAAAAAAGTGAGATTATGCCGATATGTTCTCTTGTCCTGGATGTGACTTTCACCCCTTCTTGGAGGTGAAAAAACATACGTGCAAAATAAGTCCGGAAGTGGATAAACTGACTAATTCTAATTCTAAGCAAATTTTGTTCTATAAAAGTTTTAGGTCAATACTTTTCGAGGTATGTGCGAGTGAATATGTTTATTTTTCATAGAAAAACACGTTTTGGACGGATTTTCGCAAATAACTCAAAAAGTAAGTATGTACATATTTTATCGAAGAAAATATTCCTAGCAATAATATAGCTTATGAAAAAGAGGTGTCAGTATAAGGTCTGTAGACCCAGTAGAAGCAGGGTTGCAGCTAATGAAAAATAGGTTCTTATTCGTCAAATACCAAATCGAATATTTCAATGTAAAATAGCCAAAAAAATAAAGCACTTTTCGGGAAACACTCATCATAACTCTTTTAAAGTGTTTAAAAAAAATTTTTTTTGGTGTTTTTAAAACAGTTTCTAGCGTGAAAAGTAAGCAAGTTACGCTGAAAATAAAATCGTTCCCTTTTTTTTGGCAAAAGAAAGTCATGAAAATTAATTGTTACCGCTTCACACGTTACTTTAGATAAATGTATTGTTTATACAGGGTGTCTCCGAAAATAGTGTGTTCCTTTAAGGTGTGGATATAATACACAATTTAGAACAAAAAGGTGTTGTAACATTTTTTCCTAAAGTTAACCGTTTCAACAAAAATTACGTTGTTCTCCATAAGAGTAAATTTTTATTTTCATAAATTTATATGACCTGGCAACATGGCGTAGAAGAACCTGTGACTGTGAAATTTAATCTAATGGGACCCCTTGTTTATTTACTAATTGAGTATCAATTTGCATATCAAAATGTATTTTCGTTTTTTGGTCAAACGGCTGAATTTAGAATAAAATGTTATAAGACTTTTTTGCTCTACATTGTGCTTTCTATCTATACCTTTAAGGAACGCACTATTTTCGGGGAAACCCTGTATATGATCTGTAAGTTGCATTGGTTCAAAATGCTTATTTTTGAAAGGGGTTTTGTTGAAAGGCCTCGAACGAATCACTAGTCACGAGTATGTATATGCAAATTTTGAACAGCCATATCTTAACCAATTTTTGTCTTCCAGAAAATCAAAAAATTCCAAATATTTAAAAAAGCAACACCTACATTTTTTACTCTTTAAGATATTTGGTATCACTAATAATTTTTAAGTTATTTTGACAAAAGTCTTTTTTTCAAAATTAAAGATTTAAAAAAATTTACTTTAAAACCAAATTTTTCCACAAATAAGCACTTTGAACTGATGAAACTTACAAACACAAACAATACATAAAGTTACTTGTGAAGTGGTAACGATTAATTCCATTTGGGCTGTTAATTAGAGGGAGTTTTTAGAATATTTTTAACCAAAAAAAAAAGGAACAACTGTATTTTGAGCGTAACCTGCTTACTCTTGCTGCTGGAAACTTAAAAAAAAATAAAAATAAACGTTTTCTTAAACACTTTAAGAAAGTTGTAATAAGTTTTCCCAGAAAAGTGTTTCATTTTTTTTATTTCACGTTAAAATATTCGATTTGGAATTTGAGATATAAGAGCTTATTTTTCACTATAGTCTGTTTTTAAACAAGAGGAGTCATTCAAATTTCCCGCGCCGTACACCTTGTTTGTAATTGGTACAACCTCAGGCAATTTTACTCATATCAAATTTTGACACTATTGGCATTTCATAGGTTAGTTTATTTATTTTATCAGCAATTTTTGTATTTTCTGCGTTCTTCCTTTTATTTTTAGATTTTTAGTCAAGATTACCGTCAAAGGCCGATATGATCAACCAAAAAAGAAGATTTATCTGATGATATTTCTAGTGACTTTCTTGGGTGTGAATCTGCCATTTAGTTTACCTACTCCTCTTGGTTTTAAAACAAAGCTTAGCAATAACTCTGCTTCTACTGGGTCTACAGACCTGACACATATACCATTTTTTCACTTTTTTATAAGCTATATTTACTATTTGCTAATTTTTTTTCAATAAAGTACCTACTTTTTGAGTTATTTGCGAAAAACCGTATAAAAACGTTTTTTTTTTTTGTTGAAAAATGAACATATTCACTCGCAAATATCTCTAAAAGTATTGACTTAGTGAAAAACGCTATAAAATAGAAGTTGCTTAGAATTAGTCAGTTTATCCAATTCCGGACTTATTTGAACGTATTTGTTTTCATACCCTATAACCGACGAAACTCACCTCCAGATCAAAAGCACATATCGGCACAATATCACTTTTTTTCTTTATCATATTAGCTATAGGTACGTGTCCCAAATTTTATGTCAAACCAAGCGTTTCTTCAAAATTCTGACCAAAAACCCTAAATAATTTAAACGAAAATATAAAATGAATTTTTCAAACAAATATTTTAAGTCGGTATGAGAAATTTTAATTTAACAGATGAAATCAAATAAACACAATTCAACTCGTAAAATATTTAGACCCTTGCTTGGTAATCCAGCTGAACAGGTAAAGAACCTACCTTTTATGTAGTTTATAATCTGAGAGGATGGAATATTTTACCAAAATATTCCATCCTCTAAGTTTACAATAGACCTTTTCTACCTGTCCTCAAAAGATCGGTATTTTTAACTCGTGGCAACGTCGAAAAGCGGCAAAATGATGGGAAATACACATTTTTATGTGGTGGAAGTCAAAATGGTTATGAAGTGTAAAAATTTTTGTATATAATTTAAATTTTTAAAATTAAAATTTTAGAAAACTGAGAACGATACAGGGCGTTAAAAAATGCGCTCAACAAACATACACGAATTAAAATTCGAAAATGATAGTATTTCTTGGTGATGCCAAATGACTGCAACATGAAAAGATGACATAATGATAGCGGGATATATATATATATATATATATATATATATATATATATATATATATATATATATATATATATATATATATATATATATATATATATATATATATATATATATATATATATATATATATATATATATATATATATATATATATATATATATATATATATATATATATGAAAGGAAACGGCAATTGCATTTTATTTCACTTCGACCACCACCGATATTCTACACGACGTGTTTCGAGCTCATGTCAAGCTCTCGTCAGGAACATCTAGGTGGATGGTCGAGGTGTAAGAAAATGCTTTTGGCCTTTCTGGTAATAATAAAATAACCAGACTTCAGTACACTTGGTACGACATCTATATTAATTAAACGAAAAGATTTCTCTGGTATACAGAAGAAATCTTTTCCGTAGCGGACGCGAAAATGTAAATTTCAAAGTCTTCATAAAAGACGATGAACGACAAAAGACACCTCTTTGTGTCACAGATTTGTCTACAAAGCCACGTTATTCGCTACACATTCGTCAATAACGGAGAAGAACCGTGATATGAAAGGAAACGGCAATTGCATTTTATTTCACTTCGACCACCACCGATATTCTACACGACGTGTTTCGAGCTCATGTCAAGCTCTCGTCAGGAACATCTAGGTGGATGGTCGAGGTGTAAGAAAATGCTTTTGGCCTTTCTGGTAATAATAAAATAACCAGACTTTTTAGATATATATATATATATTTATATATATAAAACAAGGCTGAAATATTGGGGTAGCAGCAATCTCAAAGAAAACTCTTTATAATAGTTCCA
Organism: Diabrotica virgifera virgifera; assembly: GCF_917563875.1. Lineage (NCBI taxonomy): Eukaryota > Metazoa > Arthropoda > Insecta > Coleoptera > Chrysomelidae > Diabrotica > Diabrotica virgifera. The sequence continues at coordinate 208,167,850 of NC_065445.1, read as the reverse complement.
AGCTTTCGAAAATGTTTATTTTCATCATCAGGGAAAATTATTTGAGGATGTTGAGCCTAGTTGTTAAACACTGACATATAAAACGAAATTTTGTCCTGGTACAAATCGTATATAAAAATTAAAATTAAAAACTATATATAAAAAATTGTTCTAAAAATCGAGTATAAATTGAAAAATGGTAAAATATTTTAAAAAATGATGTATGTCAAATGGCATTTTTGAAAAAAAAAAAAATATTATTTTTTTTTTTTCAAAAATGCCATTTGACATACATCATTTTTTAAAATATTTTACCATTTTTCAATTTATACTCGATTTTTAGAACAATTTTTTATATATAGTTTTTAATTTTAATTTTTATATACGATTTGTACCAGGACAAAATTTCGTTTTATATGTCAGTGTTTAACAACTAGGCTCAACATCCTCAAATAATTTTCCCTGATGATGAAAATAAACATTTTCGAAAGCTTGGAACTATTATAAAGAGTTTTCTTTGAGATTGCTGCTACCCCAATATTTCAGCCTTGTTTCCTAACTGTTCAGCAAATATTATATACCTGTTATATATATATATATATATATATATATATATATATATATATATATATATATATATATATATATATATATATATATATATATATATTTATATATTTTATAAGAAGAATTAATTTCTGTTTTTCTGTTTGTAATTACATTATAAAAAGTTGTTTGTGTTAATTAAAAATATATGTTTTTTTCTTTAAACTTAATAGATAATTAGCATTAGTTTGAGAATCGGCAAGAAATCGTTGCTTCAACCTATATTTTTAATATTTATGTAGATATTAAGTCGTCATTTTGTTTACTTATTAACTATTTGTATGTTATATACAAATATACATAAAGATGACATTCACTGAACCAAAAAAGTACGTAAATATAATGAAAAAAACATTGATTCAAAAACGGGGAGCATTAATTTTCGTCCAAAGATCAGTAGCATTGGTCCAATGTAAGTAGATACATTAACTAATGCTCAAAAAAATTAACTTCTATGAATTAGTAAGTTCATTCAATGTACTTTCTAGTTAAGAATAATTAATGTATCGATACATTGATTCAATGTACCGATCCATTGATTCAATGTAGGTACCGATATATTGATTCAATGTACCGATACATTGATTCTTAACTAGAAAGTACATTGAATGAACGTACTAATTTATAAAAATTAATGTTTTTGAGCATAAGTTAATGTATCTACTTACATTGGACCAATGATACTGATCTTTGGACGAAAATTAATGCTCCCCGTTTTTGAATCAATGTTTTTTCATTATATTTACGTACTTTTTCGGTTCAGTGTATGATGCGTACACAGTCGTCTCTATGAAGCAACGAGAAGTCAGGAAACTTCTCTTTGATGGCGAATTAGACAAACTGTGAATCCAAGGTTCATCATCATCCAGCCTCAAAAATCTATTGCTGAACATAGGCATCTTCCTCGTGTTTTCAACCCAGTATATCTTGCACCACTCTCATGCAGTTTTTATTTAGCGTTCTTAAATCGTCAGTCCATCTAACCAGTCAGTTCTTAAATCGTCAGGCTAGGTGGTCGACCGACGCTTTTCTTGTCTTCCCTTGGTCTCCATTTCAATAACCTCTTTGTTTATCGCCCATCTGTCATTCTGGCTATGTGTCCTGCCCATCTCCATTTTAGTCTGGCAATCGATGACGTCAGTCACCTTGGTTCTTCTTCTGATCTCTTCGTTTTTTATTCGGTCTCGCAGAGTTATTCCTAACGTGAACTACTCTATTCTTCTCTGTGTGACTCTCAGTTTGGTAGACGAGGCTTTTAGTAAGGAAAAAGTTTCTTTTTATTAAGGTAAGAGTTCCCGTATGACAAGACTGGGACGATGCACTAATTAAATACCTTTCTCTTCAGGCATGTAGGCAGCTCACTTTTAAAACCGAAGGTTACTGGAATCTAAGGTTACTGGAAACTATGGGACTATCTTACAAATAACCTTTTATTATAACAATAAATCTACTCTTTACCCCTGCAAAACACCATCATTTGGATGCCTTCAGTAGGTTGTAGAGAAAGGACGTTGAAATAAAAGTAGACGTTTGAATTTGTTTTCAATCCCAGTCCAATCATTCTCTTACACGTCTGTCGAGGTTTTACCTCTCATCAAGTAGACTTGCGGTTGCTCGAATTGAAATGAAATGCTGTTTGTCTATATGATAAAATAAAAATTGGCTAGTCTAGTCTGATAAAAATAGTACTAGGTCCTTCTTTAGCGAGACTACTCAACAATACTTTGTGCTCTGGCATACATAACAAAGCTACTTTGTTATACTTAGCCAGTTGGTTAAAAGGCTCTTTAAAAGTTTAAAACTGTTACGGACTTCTTATATCTGAGTCAATAAATAGTTTTGCAGTGAGTAAATTAGACGCGATTCATGTTGAATAAATAATTGAGTAAGACTCACCTTTGTAATTAAAAGCTGCATAAATAATAGCCAGGTTTGATTTCGATGTAAACATTCCCCGTAACCTGATATAGAAACCTTGATTAATTGGAACGACATGTTCAACTTGCTTTGAAGTACCATAGTGTGCCATAGGATTACGCAGTGCCTCCACTGATGGCTGGTTCGAGGTTATACCTTGTTTTATCGTTAATTCAGTAGTTCCAGCTTAAAAATTAAATCAATGAAAATTATCTAATTATTTGAAAAAGGTGCAAAACTATGGTTGTGATTTACTCACCGAAATCTAAAAAAGTAGCTACTTTAACGTATAGATGTGTCTTCCTATGTCTTAGACTTTCTGGAGGTTTGACGATCCATACACAATCGAACAAAGTGGTACCTTCAGTAACCATATTCATCATTGTAATGCCGCCTCCTAAATTGTTAACATTGCCTCCACATCCTAATCATATACAAATTTAAGGACGATATGAACATTATAATAAAATATATAAATGTATTATTTATTTTTATAATTTTATTTTTATATAAATTTTCTTTCACACACTATTTCACTTCTTTTATGTGTCCTCAAATACAAAACCTAAAGACATAGAAACGTAACTAACTAATAAAGAAACGCGAAATAGATACAATAAACATAACAAACATGAAGTCAAGGAAGGAAGAAAAGAAACCCCTACCATTGATTATAATTACTAAGGAAAAGAAAATTACCAACCTAATGTAGATGAGAGTAATAATAGAAGATCTAAAAAAGAGCAAAGGAACAACTTAATGTTTTCATTGCTAGGGCTTCTACCGTGCCCAAAATGTATGCCTGAAAGACGCTAGGTACATATGTAAAGTGAGAAGAGCTCAGAAGCAATTTCTGCCAAATTAAGGCAGAACAAAAAGCGAAATGTACTAACTGCAAATGGCAACACCCGTCAAGTTATAGGGAACCCTTAAGGGCACTGGGGAAGACCCAGACAAAGAACAAAACAAAACACAATACCTAGAATAAACAATGGACAATCATACACCCAAATCACCAAACCCTGTCAAAATCAAGCAACAAATTCGACCATACTAATCTTAAAAGGACAGCAAAAAGGACTGGTCATGATGATTGAAAAGCTAGTCACAAAAATGGTAAACTAGGCGATCAAAAATGTAAAAGTAGCACTGAACCAAGGTACGACACTAGGGAACATTTGAAGATAGGTTCCTGGAACTTAAGAGGTATAAGAACAAATTCAAACCTGCTGCAGGAACTAATAAACAGATATGGAATGGATATCTTAGCGGTTCCTCCACATCCAAACTGAACTAACTTATACTATTAACATTAAGTTTTCAGGATACGACATCTACAGGAACAATTACAGCAGGAGGAACTACTATCTTAGTCAGAAAAGGAATATATCATACATTACATCAGACTCCAGCACGAACATTATGCAAGCAACAACAATAAAATTCCAGATGAAAAAAGAAGAAATAATAAGAATTTCTTCAGATGTAATACCAACAAGTCCTTTAAACAACGACGACCTATATGCTATTTTCCCGAACATTAGAAGAATCGTCTAAAAACAGAAACGGAATAATATTAAATATTTTCTAGTGAACTAAAAAGACACCACTGCCATAAGACCCATTGAGCCAACTTCTTTCCATGAAATATTTTTCTATTAACTCATTTGGATACTATAATAGTGGCCAAATAATGTAGGATAGATAAAGCAAGATCTGCATTTCAAAAAATGGCTAAGCTATTCAAATGTCATGATTTATTAATACCTGCCCATAAAAATCAGATTACTACAATATTATATCTTCCCTATACTGTTGTACAGATTTGAACCGTGATCAGAGTTAAATCGAGGAGACAAAACTGGAAACACCGAATAACATGAAGAAATAATAAATCCCCCATCACCCAGACAAAATAAGTGAACTAATCAGAAAAAAGATTAAGTTTCCACTCTAATAGCATATAAAAGAACATAATGCTATTCTACACCCCACCAGAATGAAAACAATGGAAACCTTCTCTGGTTACACCTCCGAGGCTTCTACAATTTGCAAGTCATACGGATGCTGAGACTAAGGAAGATGAGGGAATTCTACAATTTACAATTCACGTCCCATCTGCTCAGCGCGGTAAAGTTCCAACGAGAATGGTTCCCTTCATACTCCAATCAGAGTAAATATAAATCAAAAATAAATAACCATTTTCAATTTCGTTGCAAAACGAAAATACAGCCGAACCATATTCCAGTCCAACCTCTACCGGTTTCGAAACTTATTAGTCTCTCATCAGGAGGCACATATGCTGCTCTCCCTGATCCAACCAAAACAAACCCCAGCGTGCAGTCCCGGATTGCAACGAACGAAATGGCATAGATGCCGTAACGACAACTGCTAGCAAAAAGACTAAGTTTCCACTTTAACGGCATATAAAACAACATAATGCTATTCTACACCCCACCAGAATGAAAACAGTTACATTTGGAACTTTACCGCCCTGAGCAGATGAGACGTGAATTGTAAATTGTAGAAATCCGCTAACTTCCTTAGTCTCAGCATCCGTATGGCTTGCAAATTGTAGAAGCCTCGGAGGTGTAACCAGAGAAGGTTCCCATTGTTTTCATTCTGGTGGGGTGTAGAATAGCATTATGTTGTTTTATATGCCATTAGAGTGGAAACTTAGTCTTTTTGGCTAGTAGTTGCCGCTAGGGCATCTATGCCATGTCGTTCGTTGCAATCCAGGACTGCACGCTGGGGTTTGTTTTGGTTGGATCAGGGAGAGCAGCATATGTGCCTTCTGATGAGAGACTAATAAGTTTCGAAACCGGTAGAGGTGCTTGCTGCACTCTCTGATTGGACTGGAATATGGTTCGGCTGTATTTTCGTTTTGAAAATGGTTATTCATTTTTAATCAGAAAAAGTTCATCAAGGAAAACACCTGGTTCGCATCAAATCTCAAACAGAGCTCTCTCAAATAACGCAATACTTATACATAGGCTCTTCCCGATCCGATGGAAGGAAGCTCATATAATCACGATAGCTTACTTATAGCATTGGGCAAGATAGTAGAGCAAGTCATCCAAACTAGGCTCCAATTAGAGACAGACAGGATAGAATTAGCTTCAGAAGCACAATTAATCAGCTACAAGTGATCAGACTTGCAGAGTACAAAGTAGCTAGATTCAAAAACAAGCAATACAAAGGTGCAGCCTTCTTGAATGTAAGAAACGGCTTCGACAGAGTGTGCATAAAACATCAACATACAAAATGAGAAATCGTGGATACAGCGGGGCCATAACGAAACTCATCTCCTCATACGTAAGCGACCGGAGATTCAGGGTTCAGATAAGGCCAGTTCTATCTGAACACCAAAACCCCGAAAGCTCAAGTACCACAATGGGCAGCCTTATCGCCCTTTAGACAATCCAAGAACATCTGGAGCACTACTCAGCATTTATGCTGAACATTGCAATCGCGGCAAAACACATATAACTGATAGAAATCTACAGACGGCACTGAATACAATAGAAGAATGGAGATGTATTAAATGAAAAATAGCAATCAATCACAAGCGGTTATCTTTAAAAAGAGAAAAATAGTGAACAGTGCAAGACAGATACATTGAATAGTAAAACGAGTCATACTGGACAAATGTTTAACATGCACACCACATATTAAAGTGATAATCCAGAAAACAGCAATGGTCAGAGCCACAATAAGAGGACTCACGGGAAGAGGAAGCAAAGTAGCTATGAAAACAAAATTAAGACTGATAAAAAGCTTCATACTACCAATAATTAAATTTTTATCAATAAATGTTGAACTAAAAATGTAGTGCGAGCTAATTAGTCAGACTGTTTTTATTTTACCTTAAAAACATATTTTTCATAATTACCTATATGCGGTTTAAATGCAGAATCCTCTATGTTTCCCAATATGAATGAATAGGAAGCTTTAAATCCAAGGTGTGAAGCTCCATTTGCATAAAATCTTACCACCAAAGAAGGGCCGTTGCTGATGATAACTGGTGGTCTGAATACATTCCCCGAAATCACATGAATTCTTTGGCCAGTCCAATCAAAAAACTGAAATATAATATTAAGGTACGATTTTTGAAATCAAACAATTTTAAAAGCCTAAACCTTATAATTATGATTTATTTACGTCAATGTTGTAACGATATGCCTTTCGCCTGGCATTCAACAGCCCGTCAGCAGAGGACCGAACGCGAATCTATACCAACGCACCCCCATTAACTTCCACTCCACCCAAGGAGTGATGGGCTACCCAGAGTGTATTTAAGAAGAAAGCCGAGGATCAAAAAGCCAGTTCCACTCAGTATACTTAACTGAAAAGCGGGTTGAGCTGGGAGCAAACGGCAGTTATGCGACAGAGTAAGTCGGAACCTGCCGGGGCGAAAGAACTCTGTATTGAAGAGATGCTTCGCTGGTAACAGTGTAACCTCAGTGAGCGATTGCTGTGTTCTCCAATCCGGAGTTGTTGTATAGATAGCTGTGTGTGAATGTTTTGATTGTGAGAATATGTGTGATTATATCGGATTAAAGTATAATCGGGAGCTACGAGTCTGTGTGTACTTATTTATATTATATGTTGATTCCGTATAGCGTGATTGCTTCCTGTATTTTAATAATATTGTTATTGCGTTCTTGATAATAGTAAATACAATTTAGTTTTCTTTTACATACTTCCGCCAAGGGGGCTCTCTTAGAGGTCGGAGCAAAGACAGAATATTATTTTATTTAATTATTTTAATTTTACTCTGTATATAAATATCCATAATATATTTATTTATTTTGAACCTGTGTTTTACTGAGTACTACTTGAAAGAACTACCCGTTACAAGGTATGATAAATGAACTTATGCTCAATAAGCTGCAAGAAACAATTTTCCGAAAACATGTTTTTGCAGTGGCGAAGCGTCCATGTAACCACTGTTACCATTGGTAACAGTTAAAAATCTTGCAAATAAATATTTTATGACCATGAATAATTCTATTTACCAATATTTTTACCAATAGAAATATATTATTATATTATGTGGTAATAGTACCTAACTCAGTAAATAGCTAACTACTCGTAGATACGAAAATATTGGCGAGTTTATGTGACTCAGTTGCACTTTATTATACTCTGTTACCAGACTCATTTCTGGTTATAATGGTTATATACCCACGCTGGCGCTCGGGACCGGCTAGTGACTGAAAATTTTGAAGAAGCGACGGCAGAAGCGCGCTGTGTATCAGTAGCGCTGTTACCAAATTTAAAATTGGTGACAGTACCTATAAGAAGTGTGCGTGCAGTTAACCATGGATGAGTGTCGCTTCTTAATCGATCAACTACTTGAAAAGTAATTCTCCTTGTATAATTTTGAAGAAAAAAAATGAGATTAAAAATGAAAGACCTATTTTAAACAATTTAAAAAAGGAATCAACAAAAGTAGTTCGATATTTTAAATTTAGTTGGTACAGTGAAAATCCTTGGTTATATTATGGTTGCAAGAAAAACATACTGTATTGTTGGCCATGTCTTCTGGTTTCTACAGAAAAATGGGTGGACCAGGTTCACGATTTAAATAGTGTTAGATTTTTAAAAAGGAGACATGAAATTTCTCCGTTACCTACATGTAAGATGTATACCCAATTTGATTCAGTTTGGCAAAACAAAAATCAAAAGTTCTCTTAACCAAGCTTTTAAAGCAAATATTGCTAAACATAATGAATTTGTTAAAAAAATAGATAGGTATATCCTAAGCACACTTATAATAGATACTGTATGTTTTTGGGCCAAACAAGAACAGCGTTTCGTGGTCATTTTGAGTGCGACGACTCTGACAATCCAGGCAATTACAGGGAATTGTTGACATTAATTGTCAAAAAAAAATCAAAAATTTTGTCAACATCGAGAAACATCTGTTTTTTCGAGAGTTTCAAGTGATATACAAAATGATATTATTGAAGCTACACTCAACGGCACAAAATTCCGCCACCCAAAATTTTTTATTTTGACAATTTATAACTTTATTATTTGTGCTCCGATTTTCAAGATTCTTACACCAGTTTGTAGGTACATGTATTCATATTGTTTGGTATTATTCCGGTAACAAAAAATTTTGCTTGCATGTCATTGTACAGGGGTTAGTGAGACATTAAGTCAACAACATAAGCTGCTTGTTCTGGACATCGAAGTAAAAAGCGAAACTAAACAAAAATATCGGAGAGGACCACAAAAAATCAAGTGGTGGCTGTTAAAAGATGAGAAAGAAGGTCCATTCAGGAGAAGAATAGTAGAAAAAATATGTTGGAACATGAAAGGTAGCCCTAATACAATTTGGAGAAAAATGGCCAGTAATATTAGAGAGACTGCTATTTAAATACTTGGGAAAACGTCAGGAAAAAAATTTGAGGATAAAGAGACTTGGTGGTGGTCAAACGAAGTACAAGGAAAAATAAAAGAGAAGAGAAAATTATATAAAAAGTGGCAAGAAACCAGATCCGACACAGATCTTCAAAACTATATGGTGGCGAAAAAGGAAGCGAAAGTAGCAGTAGCAAAAGCCAAAGCAGAAGCGTATTCAAACCTATACGATCAACTTGATACCAGGGAAGGCGAAACGAAGATATAAAATAGCCAAACAGAGAGCAAAGAAAGCAAAAGATTTTAATCAGATTAGATGTATCCGAGATGAACATAATAAAATACTAGTTCACGAAAGGGATGTCAAAAAGAGATGGAGAAAATACTTTGACAGCTTATTAAATGAAGAATTTGACAGACAGCCTGTAGAGCCAACGGAGACAGTAGCAGCAATGGTCACCAAAATAACAAACGAGGAACGAGGAAGTGGCTCAAGCGCTTCAAAAAATAAAGAAAGGAAAAGCGGTAGGACCAGATGATATTCCTGGGGAAGTATGGAGAGCATTGGGAGAGACAGGAACAAGGTGGCTAGCAGGTCTATTTAATAGAATTATGGAAGTTGGACAAATGCCAGACGAATGGAGAAGCAGTATACTGGTACCTGTTTACAAAAACAAGGGAGATATACAACAATGTACAAACTACAGGGCTATAAAACTGCTTATCCACACCATGAAAATATGGGAAAGAGTAATTGATAGACGGATACGTGAAGAGACCGAAATATCCGAGAATCAATTTGGCTTTATGCAGGGTAGATCAACAACAGATGCAATTTTCATTATAAGGCAGTTGATGGAAAAATACAGAAGTAAAGAAACAAACGCTCATATGGTATTCATTGATCTTGAGAAAGCATATGATAGAGTTCCTCGAGAGATTCTGTGGTGGGCACTCAATAAGAAAGGAGTCCCTGGTGAATATGTAAAGATTGTGAGGGATATGTATGAGGGAGTAACGACTAGTGTTAGGACAGGTGTGGGAGAGACTGATAAATTTCATGTGAAAGTAGGATTGCACCAAGGCTCTGTGCTTAGTCCGTATTTATTCTCATTAGTTTTGGACCAGATAACAGCGAAACTACAGGGTAACATTCCATGGTGCTTAATGTATGCTGATGATGTCGTGTTAGTAGGAAATAGTGAAAGAGACTTAGAACAAAAACTGGAACAGTGGAGACAAGCTCTGGAGGAAAAAGGTTTAAAACTTAGTAGGTCAAAAACAGAGTATTTGGAATGTTCATTTAAAGATGGAGTTACTACAAATAAAATGGTATCTTTGGATGGTGAAGTGATTGTGAAAAGCAATAGTTTTAAGTACCTAGGATCGGGATTACAGAGTAATGGAGAAATAGATGGCGATGCATGCAGCAGAATTAGGGCTGGATGGATGAAGTGGAAAGAAGCGAGTGGTGTGTTGTGTGACAGAAAAATGCCAATGAAGCTGAAGGGAAAATTCTATAAAACAGCCATAAGACCGGCTATGATGTACGGAACTGAATGTAGGGCAGTGAAAAAGAAAGAGGAACAACGAATGCATGTGGCGGAAATGAGAATGCTTAGATGGATGAGTGGAGTGACAAAGAAGGATAAAATTAGAAATGAGTATATTAGGGGAAGTCTAGGTGTGGCACCAATTGATGCCAAAATGAGAGAGCATATGTTAAGATGGTTTATTCATGTTCAACATCGAGACGTTAATCACCCAATACGAAGAATAGCTGAAGTGCAGATTCCTGGAAGGAGTAGGAGAGGAAGACCAAAGAAGACCTGGGGGGAGACGATAAGGCAGGACATGTTGGTAAAGGGGATTGACATTGATGACCCAAAATAGAGTGATGTGGAGAAATGCAATTAGGGAAGCCGACCCCGCAGAGGGATAAGGCAAAGAGAATGATGATGATGTCATTGTACAGGGGTGAAAGGAAGCGTTGTATTTTCTCCTAATTTTAAAAAATTCTGTGGAAAAATGGAATAGCTGATTTTGTTTCATAGTCCTATCATATTTTCCCGGAGGCATCACCAACATTTTGTTTTTTGAATTATCCGAATATCTTTTTCTTGTAAGAGCTGTACCATTTTTTGTAAATAAAAACACTGATTGACTCATACAATTGAGGTTGGATTGATAAGATTAGAATTGCCCGCATGCAGCCCAGATCTCAATCATATTGAGCATTTATGGGATAAATAAAAAAAGCTATTTGCCGTCATCCTAGGCTTCCAGAAAATTTGGTAGAGTTATGGCCCTGGTAGAGGAATATCGAGCTATTCCCCAGGCAAGGAAAACACATCTTTATTAGATGTTAAACAGATTGCGAGCAGTCGTTGCTACAAGAGGTGGACATAACCGCTATTGAATTGTTTTGTTTTGTTGTTAAATTTGTTTTGTTAATTTTAGTGCGTTTGATATTTTTAACAAAATCAGCCCTCCGATTTTTCCACAGAATTTTTTAAAGTTAGGAGAAAAAACAACGCTTACATTCACCCCTAATGCCATCTAAGCAATTTTTTGTTACCGGAATAATAGCAATTAACATCAATACATATACCTACAAACTCGTGCAAGAATCTTTAAAATCGAAGTACAAATGATAAAGTTATAGATTGTCAAACTTAATCAAAAATTTTGGGTGGCGGAATTTTGTGCCGGTGAGTGTATATATACATTTAGCCATATCTTCATTTTTTTAAATAATATTTTTTGCATCTGGTTTTGGTAACACTTCAGAAAAAGTCACGCGTCGCCACTGTGTTTTTGATAATTTATATAGCTCTATACTAACCTCTATAATCGATGATGGGTCCACGAGAAAATCGGTGAATAATAGGCTAATTCGGCATGATTCCATCGTTTCGCAATTTATAACGTATTCAACGCTTAAATCCATGGGGTACAAATGTGGAAAAAAAGGCGACGATATGAATTGACTTGCATTGTTCATATTACTCGCTGTAGGATAACCTTGCAAAACAAATCTATTCCCTATAAAATAAAAATGAATATCACCATATCTCTTTAATAAGGTGACCTGTCTACCAGTAAAAGCAAAACGCATGTATCTGTGAATAGATAATAATAACATTCTCATATAAACTAATTTTTAATGGTTTTACTTTAACACTGATTACCATATTTTGGTTTCAACAAAAATTAAAGAGTGTGTGACTCACACAGCCCAAAACAAGATTAACTTTGGAGGATTATGAACAGGGCCGGCGATAATGGGCCTGCAAGGGATGCATTGCAGGCGGGCGCCCCTATTTGGGGGGCGTCAGAATGAGCTTTTTTTCTGCTGGTATTATGTAAAATACTAAAATAGAAAAATTAATTTTTTAAATAATTCGTCATAATAAATAATACCCTAATCGTTTTTAATACCATAATCGTTTTTCGTTTTAAATAATACCCTAATCTGTGTTTGTTTGTTAGTTTTGAATATTACATAATATACAAAAATATGCAATGCCGCGTAGAATTCTTACCATGTAGTAATATAATTTATTGGTCAAAGATATCATATTTCAACTAAACAACTTTGCTCTTAAATGAGAATGCTTTGTTTATGTTCTTCAAATTCCTTGCAAGTTGTTAGTTTTGTATCAGCAGTTATGAGAGGAAATGAATGATTTCTAGTAGAATAGACAAGATTGTGATACTGTTTTCATGCCGCCTGCGCCTGTCTAATTTAAGTATTATGTAATTACCTATTAATAGGTATCAAGTTATGTATTAATCCCATAAAATCCCACATACCGGGTGTCCACTTAAATTTTCTCCCATTTTAACTGGCTATAACTTCTAAACGACTCAAGATAGAAATTTTATTTTAGTAAAAGTTTTGTTTGAATGGATTTAATTTTTTATATCGCTTTTGAATTAAAAATGGCGGATTTTTGAAAAAAATCCTTGTTGACTTTTTTTATTGAAACACCCAGTATATTCTTTTGTAAATTGAAAGAACAGTCATTTACCTATCCAGCGATATAACGTTTTTTAAAATCGGTTGTGAATGACTGAGCGTTTAATTTTTAAAATGAGAGATGCAATGTGGAACTCACATAACATTTATAATATCAATTTGTTTAGTTATGTTATTTAGTTATGTGATATCCACGTTGCACCTCTCATTTTAAAAATTAATTACTCAGTCATTTGACAACCGATTTTAAAAAACTTTATATCGCTGGATAGGTGAATGACCGTTCTTTAAATTTACAAAAAAATATACTGGGTGTTCCAATAAAAAAAGTAAACAAAATTTTTTGTAAAAATCCGCCATATTTTTTCCGTAATTGAAAGCGACATAAAAAACTCAATCCATTCTGACAAAACTTTTACTAAAATAAAACATTTCAACGAAAACCGCATATTTCTATCTTGAGCCTTTTAGAAGTTATGAGCAGTTAAAATGGGGGAAAATATAAGAGGACACCCGGTATTTAAAATAAACATTTTACATAAAATTTAGTTTAGAGCTATTTTATTATGTATTTCATGTGATTATAATACAGAATAGTTTGTCAGTTGTACTCTGCAGTTAAAGAATCTAGCGTTCAATTAATATAGAATTATATCTGTTAAGTACTCAACATTATTATTAATTTAAAAGCCGAAAACGAAGAAATGACACAAAAAATCAAACTTAGTTCTCTTAGCCAATTTCTTAAAAAAGTTAAAGTGAAGTTGTTTTGTCAGATGATGGATCCAATAAAACTGTAACCGAACTTTATTTACCGGGGACATTTGCGGATAGCGGGACACCGAATTAGTTGGTGCCTCGCCATATTTTTAGGACACAAGGCCATAATCAATTCATTAATAGGGAGAAAGCTCTTCTAGCTACCCCTAAAATCAGGTGGTTTAACCACAAAAAGTAATACAGAGGATCTTCCATTACCCAGGGCATCCAAGGTAACGTTCAGTACAAAGCCTCCTTATTCGTTATGTACTTCGATGGGAGGGGTGGTGGTACAGCTTGGGGGTCAGATAGATACGGGGTCAGGTTACGCAGTGTGACCGGTCTGATCTTCGGACATGTGGGTCTCATTGTTCCATTTGAACACACATAATGTTTCCGAGGCTGGATTTGTATGAGTATCTGTGTGTGTATGTGTGTGTGGGGGGGGGCGCCTGTGCTAGTTTTGCAGGCGGGCACCTTATACCCTAGCGCCGGCACTGATTATGAAAACCTTCGACGAGAAGAGCGTTTAAAAGGAAAAAGAAAGAGCAACACAAAAACATTTTAAACAAGATTGTTAGCTATAACAGAAAAGACTCACAGAGATTCTACCAACAGATCAACAACTGTAGAAAGGTATTCAAACCCAGAATAATAGCATGTAAAGATAGAAATGGTTCTAGAATCATTAGTGATAAGGAACAGATATTATGTACTTAATCGATGGGCGAATTAATTTGAAGGACTGCTGAATGGCAATCATGAAGATTGGATGGAAATGAATGAAAATGATCGGCAGACCGAAATGACCGAAGAAGAAATTAGAGAAGCCATTTTAAAACTGAAAAATAACAAAGCCCAGGATAATCTTCCTGACAAACTTTTTAAAAACGGTGATCACACCCTTTTGAAATATACATAAGTTAATAACTGAAATTTGGCAACAGAAAGAAACACCCGCAGACTTGGAATTAGGCCTACCGTGTCCACTTCACAAAAACGGAGACATAATGGTGTGTAATAATTATAGACGCATCACTCTACTTGATATACCATATTATTATAACGTAGGTACTGTCCAACGTATTGTACAAAAGAATAATGCCTTCTTCTTCACGTGTTATATCAGAATTATCTGATGTTGGCGATCACCATCACCAATGCGAAGGCTTCTCGATACTAAAATAATCGTCCTGCATTTAATTTATTTCCTATAATCCTGCATTTAATGTCAGTCCATTCACAAAAAATGTCACAATTTAACCAAGAAACTTGTTCTCTTCCTAAGTACACTTTTATGGCTCTCTATTTTGATAACATAAGACATTTTCCGGTATTTAACAGTCGTTAGAAGTTCTCTTTATTTGTTGGCGCTCCCTAGTACTTCCTAATTAGTTTTTCTTGATGTCCAAGGTATCTTCAGCATCCGTTTATGAATCCATATGCTGCCTTGCGGCGAATGATTAATGGGAAGAGATCAGTGCTGATTCCGACATAAAAAATCATCAACAGAAAAAATCTTTACAATGAGGCAGATTCTTGAAAAACTCTAGAATTCAGCCTCGACACCCACCATATTTCGTGAATTTCAAAACCTCAGCCAATAGATATAAGTTACTACTGACTTATTCCACTAACTGAATTTAATGGGAATAAGCCACAATTGTACAAAAAAAAAGATTTTATTAACGTTTCGAAGCCCAAATCGGGTTTCGTTGTCAAAATACAAAATACTACTAAAATAAACAAAAATGTTGTTGCTAAGTAAAAAAAAATTCTTCTAATAATTTATTTAATCTGACTCATTTATATTGGCAATTCAGACGTATATTATACATTTTAAAGTAGAAGACTTTAAAATGATATCACCAATATTTATGAGTTGCGTTCCTGGGACGACTTTACTAAAAGATAGTTCATTCGATTACATGAAATCAATCCCAACTCAAGAACATAAGTCACAAAAAAATCATAGCATGTGATCTGTCTTTAAAAAGACAACCAAATGCAACGAAGACGGTAAAATTCTCGTGTTAGAGATTCCATAGTAAATCACGAGGGAAAACCAGGAAAAAACCTCGTGATACTATCCCGACATCGTAAGTATTTAGTCTTACATTTAATTTACCTTAAAAAAAGAAACTTTAATTTTCCTCGATGTTTTAGTCTCAAAGAAGGATACTGGATATGAGACTCAAGTATATAGAAAACCAACACACACCAACAAATATCTCAATTACAAATCAAATCACAACATCAACGTTAAAAAGGGAATCATTAAATCCTTATATGATAGAGCCAAAATTACTTGTTCTAACGAAAATTCATTTTTAGAAGACGAAAAACAATTGTTAACCTCTGTTTTATTAAAAAATAATTATCCATTATCGTTTATAAATAAGGAATTGTCAAGATTGGATCGAATGGAACAGAACAACTTAGAGCGGGATCCTACAACATTCACAAGAAATAATACGAGGAAAATATCAATACCATATATAAAAGGACTATCCGAGAAACTTAAAACAATTGGAAATACATTTCAACAACTTTCAAAACAACAAACACATTGAGATCTGTTCTATCTAAAACTAAACCTGACAATGAAGAAGAAAGAACAAAGAATTGCATTTATAAAATACCTTGTGAATGCGAACAATTTTATTTAGGTGAAACATCAAGACCATTAAACATTAGAATAAGTGAACATCAGTCTTATATTAAAAATAGAGAATTTGATAGATCTCAAATCTGCCAACACGCATGGGATAATGAACATAGAGTTCAGTGGAGAGATTAAAGTATAGTCCTGAAAGAATCATATAGTAAAAAGAGAAAAATCAAAGAAGCGGCTCTAATTATGCTAACTGAAACCAATTGTGTCGCAAATTCCTCGGTAGAATGCAGTAGGATGTGGTTACCCATACTAAAAGAGGAAGTCAATAGAAAGAAAATACCACGATTAGTAAGTCAATAACATATCGAGTTATCTATATATTATTAATATTATTTATAATTTAAACATATTAAAGTCAGAGTTTGGTATAAGTTTTTTGACGGTAAATTAAATGTAAGACTAAATACTTACGATGTCGGGATAGTATCAAGAGGTTTTTTCCTGGTTTTCCCTCGTGATTTACTATGGAATCTCTAACGCGAGAATTTTACCGTCATCGTTACATTTGGTTGTCTTTTTAAAGACAGATCACATGCTATGATTTTTTTGTGACTGATATTCTTGAGTTGGGATTGATTTCATGTAATCGAATGAACTATCTTTTAGTAAAGTCGTCCCAGGAACGCAACTCATAAATATTGGTGATATCATTTTAAAGACTTCTACTTTAAAATGTATAATATACGTCTGAATTGCCAATATAAATGAGTCAGATTAAATAAATTATTAGAAGATTTTTTTTTTACTTAGCAACAACATTTTTGTTTATTTTAGTAGTATTTTGTATTTCGACAACGAAACCCGATTTGGGCATCGAAACGTTAATAAAATCTTTTTTTGGTAAAATTGTGGCTTATTCCCATTAAAAATAGTTGATTATAAAAATGACACGAGGAAATAGCTTCAGAACCACTAACTGAACTTACACTCATTGGAGCAGCGAGCAATGGCAGAATCCAGAACGATCTTTGAAGACCCTTTCATTGCAAAAATGAACCAAGACAGGATGGACAATCGTGTCTTTTATTTAACCTTATTCTACAAGAGGTAATTCGGGAGTTCCAGATTAACACAAATGGCACTATTTTTAACAAATCTATACAAATTGTCAGGTATACAGGTGACATAGACATCGACATCATAGCTAGGTCCACAGAGTCTCTGACCGATTCCAGTCGTTAAGGGCATCTGCACAGAGAATCAGACTAAATATAAATGTCCAAAGCCCAAATATGTATTGTACTTGGTTAAACAGACGCCTAGAAGAATAATAATTGACGATTTAGAACTGGACAGTGTGGACACATTCATATACCTAAGCTCGCTATTGACTAAATATAACAACGTCAGCGAAGAAATTTAAAAAATAATAATGCTTACCAATAAGTACTACTAGGGTTTCAGAAGGCAGATGGCCTCAAAATTGCCCAGATAATTTAAAGTGGCCGTTTATCAAACACTAGTAATACCAGTGCTAACATATGGAGTAGAAACGTGATAAGTTACACAGAAAAACCAAGAACTGATTAAACGGTATAGAGGAATAAAAGAGCAAGGATAGGATAGGGCATAGAGGAAAGATAGGGCGTGTAATCAGGTGAGAGGAAAGTATAATAGTCAGAAAAGTTTTTGTCCGAAAAGGGTCGATAGGACAATGAGCCACAGGAAGACCGAGACTTAGATATCAAGACAACTTGGAGTTGGAGTTAGAGCATGGAGAGGAGTTGCCGGAGATAACAAAAGGGTAAATTAAGAGTTGTTCCGAATGACATTTTGATTCAGATGGATAAAATACAACTTTGCTCTTCGAAATATTATAATTAGAACTCACAGTGCCGGCGATAACGGGCCTGCAAAGGATGCACTACAGGCGGGCGCCCCTGTTTGGGGGGCGCCAAAATGAGCTTTTTCTGCTGGTGTTATCCAGCGTTTCTCAACGTTTTACCATTTGCGCCCCAATTTTCCATAATTATTTTCACCGCGCCCCCCCCCCCTCGTTCAATAACAATATATCTATCTATACAATAATAATATTTCTTGAGCAGCATGAAACCTAATAAACTAAAAATACATTGGGAAACGCTTCATAGTGAGTACATTAGCAAACCCCGAGAATTCTTCGAGTTAAAATTAAAATAGCGTGAAAAGCAAAAATTAGTTTTAATAAAAACTTTGACTGTGAATGAAATAGTTTTGCTTGCCTCTTATAAAGTCTGATATTAAATAGCCAGATCTAAAAAGCCTAACACTATTGGTGAAGATCTTATATTACCAACTGCAATCAAAATTGTAGAAAGTTTGGAGATAATTTTGCTAAAAAATTGGAGTTTATACCTCTATCAAATGATACTGTTGCCCGCCGAATTGGTGATATAGCTGAATATGTACAGGATCAGCTAATCAGGAAGTTGCGTGAAAAGCTGTTTTCGATTCAGCTTGATGAGGCAACAGTAGCAATAAATATGCTCATTTTATTGCCTACGTTCGATTTTGTGATGGCAGATCAGTAGTAGAACTACTTTTCTGCAAACCAGTAGAATCGATAGCAAAGTCGCTTGCAATATTTGCTATGTTAAATGTTTATATAAATGAAGCAAAAATATAGTGGAAGAATTGCGTTGGAATATGCATCGATGGTGCTCGTACTATGTCCGGTAAGTCTACACCCGCTTGTGAAACAAAAGTCTCCAATGTGTATATGGACGCACTGTATGATCAACAGAGAAGCTCTGGCTTGAATATTTTGCTAACTACGGTTGTAACAATAGTTAATTATCTACATAAAAATGAGACCTTTGAAAACTAGAATCTTTTCTGTACTTTGCAAAGACATGGATGCGGTACATTCAGCATTATTATTTTATTGTGAGGCAAGATGGTTATTACGTGGGAAATTTTGACAACGTGTTTTGAATTAAGACATGAAATCGCCATTTTTCTAGAAGAAGAAAAGAGGCCGCGAGCCAAGATGTTTCACGATGGTTTATTTTTGATGAAATTGAGTTACTTGGTTGATATATTCGAGAAACTAAGTATTTTAAACTTACAACTTCAACGGGCCAATACACATACATTTGATACGAATGATACAGTTAACGCTTTCTGTAGAAAATTGTTGTGGAGCAGAAATTTAAAGCAAAAAACCTAGAAATATTTGAAAATGTGGATGAATGTTTTAAAACTTACCAGGTTGAAGAACAACACGTGAAAGTTGTTTTTGTAACCATTGAAAATCATTTAGCAATGCTGACAAAAAATTTTAAATGATACTTTTTAGCCGACGACCAATTAATACGTACCTAATAGTTATGAGTGGGTCGGGAATCCGTTTCAAATTACACCCGAAGAGCTCTCTACTGCAGAAGAAGGAACCTTCATAGACTTCATAGCAAATGCCGAAATCAATAAACAGTTTAATATTAGATCCCTCTTTGAATTTTGGGCAGGGGTAAATGATGAGTTTTCTGCACTGAAAACCAGAGCGTTCCGTATACTATTACCGTTTTCACCATCCTACCTTTGCGAAACAGGATTTTCCGCGATGGCTGCTTTAAAGGCCAATTATAGATCGCGCAGCTAAATATAGAGAAAGAACTGAGAGCGTCTATTTCTAATATTACACCCTGTTTCGATAAGCTTTGCTCTGCAAGACATGCCCAAGGAAGTCACTAATTTACATTAAACTTGTTGATTTAGTATTCAGTGCTCATAACTATGTATAGCTCCTTGTTCATGGGTATTTTATTTTTTTGCTTGTCAGAATTTTGTTTTGCTTTGATTTTAGTAAATTAGTCAATGTTTTAGGTTTCTTTTTGATATTTTCACGCCACCCCATTGCTAAAAGCGCGCCCCCTAGGGGGGCGCGCCCCACAGGTTGAGAATCACTGTGTTATACAAAATACTAATTTAAAAGAAACAGAAGATCGCCTATTGTAGCTTTGCAGACGGGTGCCTTATACCCTAGCACCGGTACTGAGGACTCAAGTTGCATTGTTAATCTCAAACTTTTAAAGAGAGCATCGCATTTGAAGAATAAATAAATAAAAAAAATAGCTCGAATAAACAAAACGCAATGTATTGCTTATTTTTATAGTAAAAAATGATTAATTTATACTCACTTTTTGTAAAATAGTCTAACGTAAAGGCATGCCCATATTCATTATTATATACGAAAGTAAAAGCGACTGTTCTCGTTTTACTAATATAAGTCAAATTCGATGTATTACTTTTAATAAACCTCCCGCAAAATTGTTCTCCAGAAGCATCATCAATGGGAGGTTCGTATATCCAAACATAATCACAGCCACAAGTATCGAAAACTGAAGCCTTTCCACAATTTCTGGATATATTTAAGTACCTGTAATGGTTTGTAAAATAATAAAGTTAACAACAAATTATTAAAATAAATAATATTTTATTGTACCTTCTGTACAAAAAATGATGTATAATATTAAAAGGTAGCTTAGGACAGGGTTCGGATAAATAATCTCAGACAAATAATCTCGGACAAAAAATCCCTACAAATCATCCCTGGACAAAAAATCCTCAGACAAAGAATCTCCACAAAAAATCCCCCAAATAATCCCTACAAAAAATCACCGGATAAAAAATCCCCACAAAAAATTCCGGACAAATAATCCCCACAAGTTTTTTGGACAAAATATTCCCACAAAAAATCCCGGACAAAAAATCCCCAAGAAATATTTGCTGCCGAATATTTCTGTAAAAGTTTTCCCGTGAATGCAATCGACGCAAATAATATTTTTCAGTCTCAGTGCATGAGAGTTATAGCAATCGCCATGAAACCATTTTTGGCACGAAAATTATGATTAGCAATTAAAATTAAGCATGAATTGTAATTTACATTACCAAATTTCGAATTCCAATTAAGAGTTTTTTCAAAAATTGTGGAAGATATGGGGAATTCTGACAGTGCAGAATAAAAAGCTATAACAATTTCAAAATACAAAACGTCTCAATTCATTAAAATAGTTGAAACCGGAGTGTACAAATCAATACGCTAAATGGAACTGAATAGATAAAGTAAAAAAAATAATTAAACAAAATATGAAGATATCAGACACAAGCAAAAAGAAATAATATAAGCGAGGTTGAGAAAGCAGAAGTAAAAAACGCTTAAGGAATGATATGAAAAGGAAAAATTAGCTGAAACAAAGGGTTGGAATAAAAAGAAAAGACAAGAAAAAAGTGGAAAAGGAAAACAAATAAACAAGTGAAAATTATAGGAACCCATTTTTTATAAAAACAAAGACATAAGAAAGATAGACAACTGTTATAATGGTGAGGAATAACAGTTAGAAGTCAAAGAAACTTAGAAAGAGCTAGGATAAATAATTGAAAATATAAAGTAGTTTATAAAAAAAGATACCTAAATACAATCTGAAAGTGGTATTAGGGGACGCAAAAGCAAAAATTGTAAGAGAAAAAAGCTATACACCTACGATAGGTAAATAAAGTTTGCACCAGAGAACAAATAATAATATGGCCACTTGCTAATAGGCTTCGCCAAGAAAATAATCTGATTGTTACTACTTTCAATGCAAAGAGCAACTACTTTCAATGCAAAATATACATAAACCAGATCGACCATGTACTGATTGAGAAGGACGAAAAAAGTGTATCTATTTCTAATATCAGGACATACACAGGGCCGAACGCAGACTCTGATCACTTTGTGATAGGAGTGAGAATGAAACAGATCATACCAGTTTTGAAGAACTTAAAGACACAAAATAACGAAGAATGAATAGAACCAAAAAGTTAATGACAGAAAATGAAAAAGGAAATTAGGAACAAGCATTCAACGAGGAACCGAACAAAACCAAAGCAGAATAAGAGAATCTAGAACAAATGTGGGGAAGAATTAAAAAAGATATGGTAAAATCAGCCAAAAACAGTAGGGAAGAAATTTAAAAAATGAAGAAAACATGGTTCGATGACGTATGTAGGAAAAACTTGAGGAGCAAAATAAATTACGACTAAGAATGCTGACATTAGAAAAAAAATTGAGAGGAAAGAAAAGAAGACGTAATGAACTCTTGAAAGGAATTGAGGAAAATTACAAAAATAAAGATTTAAGAAATCTGCATCGGGGACAAAAAATGAAAAAAAAATGTGTTAAACCTGCATTTATGAAAATCCAAAATGGAAAAACTGTAATGAATGAAACATACATTTTAAACAGATGGACGGAATATTTTGAAATTTGCTGAATTGGCAAGAAAATCTGAAAGTAAATTTAGATAACGAAGTAGAATATCCAAATACAGTTAAATCCAAATCATATCAACGAGCTGCCTTCTACTAAGGAAGAAGTTAAAAATATTACATATAGGGAGCCTAAACAATAACAAAAGTCTAGTAAACAATCAAATAACATTTGAGATGTTCAAATATTAAAGAAATCGCATACATAAACAAATGCAGATATTAATCGACAAAATATGGACATATCAAGAGGTGGCAAATTAAGAATATACAGGTTAATAAACGGTTATTAAGTCTATAGTGCCTTATGCACCAGAGACATGGATATTAAATAAAAAGCAACAAGAAATAGTGCAGATATGGAAACGAAAAGGAATAAGGAAAATATTTGGAGGAAAAAATAAATAACGGTGTTTGGATCAGAAAGACAAATGAAGATCTGAGAGAGTTATATGGGGAGCCAGAGAGTTATACTAGGAGTAATAAGAAAACCAACGACCAAGATAACTAGGACACATACAGAGAATGCCAGAGGGAGACTGCCAAAAATGCTACTGCTGAGTACACTTAGAGGACTTTAGAGAAGATGATCTAATAAGACTCAATGTCATAAATTGGAAGATGATAGCAATGGACAAGAATGGATGGAGAAGAATGATCAATAAAGCTATGCGCCTACTAGGCCCTATGCCCTAAGTATATTGATACATTTATTAGAGTTAAAGACAAGGAAAAAAAGAGAAAAGTTATGGGGAGAAAGGTGACTAAAAAGAATTGTGAGAAAATCAATAAAATAAAGGACCATTTAGTAAAATTATCAGCATATTTGTGTTATACAAACAAAAATCACATACTTACCTAAACTGAATATCAACAATACAAGATGGACAAGTTATAAACTCTACGGTACACTTATTATACAAACTAACATTTTTATTTTGAACCAAAACATTATTTTTATACTCTGCCAGTAATGTTCCACTTTCTCCAGGCTCCAAATAAAATCTTTTGCCATTATTTTTCCCGCATATATCGTTTAATAAACTTTTGGTACACGAAACAAAAATAGGGATTACAAACAATAAAAAATTAACCAAATTCATCTATGGCTATTGTGTTTTCTAGGATTTCAAATGTAAAAATTTAATTTGGTGTCTGAAATACGACTAACATAATGATAAAAGAAGCCCTGGAATGAATCCGTTAATCTTGTTAGCTGGGTGGGTAGGACTTAAAAAATAAACTTCGTATACAAACGTGCTGATCTGTGAAGTAATTCACACGAGGTGTACTTGTTAAATTTAGTTTCAAAATGTACTTAAAAATATTAAACCCATAGAAATAGTAGATACCTACTTACATACTTCTATGTTATTTTTAAATGAACGCATTAGATAACTAAAAGATTATATCCTTGACAATATGAATATTATTTACGCATAATATTCGATACTAAACGAGCTACGGTATACTTGATAGGTATAATATAATAAAAAAATATGAAAAAAATTTTTTTACGAAACGCTTTTTTTTAATTAAGAGTGACTAAAATTAAAAATATTATAAAATAAAAAATAAAAAGGAAAAAATCAAAAAAATTGAAAAAATCTAACACATTCGTCAAAGAAAAGCGTGGCGCGTCTTCATCGAATAAACGGTTTTCGCCCCACGCTTTTCCTTAACGAATGTGTTAGATTTTTTCAATTTTTTTTATTTTTTGCTTTTTAGTTGATTTTTTTATAATATTTTTAATTTTAGTCACTCGTAACTAAAGAAAAGCGTTTCTTAAAAAAAATTTTTCATATTTTTTTATTTTTTACTTTTTAGTCTTACACTTTTCAAACATTAAAATATATCGTCATGTTTCTTAAAATATGTATAAAACATATGATGTACTAACATGAAAAGTAGTCGGAATCGGCAAAAAAATTGAAACTTTATTGTTTATTTATGAAGCATAACGTAAACAATTAACGTAAAAAGTGAAATTATGTATAGTTCATATCATTAGCTACAACACGTAAAAGTTTCAAGTTTTTACATTGTAAAAAACAAGAGAATTTAAGCATTTTTCATTAAAATAGTTTTTTTTATTTAAACAATTAATAAACATAAAAAAAAATTATTGATTATTATTCGTGTATTGTTCCCGCGAATGCATATGTCTGCAAATGTTCATTCATTTGCATTGGAGAAAAGGCACTCAAATTATTGTCTAAAGATTTGACGCAAACTATTGAACTAAATAAAAGCGTTTAATAATAATAGTCTCCCGTTTTATACCGCTGACGCGGCTTTGGGATTATAGCAGGGTAGTCTGCTATATCTAGGGCTTACGGTATACAATGAAGGTAACAGGGCCAGTGCTACGCTTCAACTGCCTATTATTACCCCTGGTTTTACTTCAGGTATATACAGTGATGAGCGCGCTAATAACCGGCAAAATAGCACAAAAGATGGAAAACGTATTAATTTGTGAGATAAAAAGAAATGAAACTAATCGGGCTGGGAACTTTAGCGATATTAACTTATAAATTTACATTATATTGGTTGTTTCCCACCTTTAGACGTATCGCATGAGTTTGGCAACTACCACTGTCACAGTGACAGTTTTAGTTGGCATACTCCTCTGATAAGTGTGAAGGTGGGAAACAATCAATATAATGTAAATTTTTAGGTTAATATCGCTAAATTTCCCAGCTCGACTAGTTTCATTTCTTTTTATCTTACAACTTTATACGTTTTCCATCTTTTGTGCTATTTTGCCGGTTATTAGCGCGCTCATCACTGTATATACTAAGGATTTACAGTTTTCACTGTATTCCTTCACTCAACCGTTCTCTCCAGCTCTTTCTGTCTTGCCAGTCCCCTTCCTGTAGATTTCTTCTCTCCATTGCTTCGTCTACTTCATCTCTGAAGGATCTTCGGGGTCTGTCTCTCTTCCTTTTTCCTATCGGGCTCCACTCTGTTATTCTGTTTATCCACCGATTTTGGTCTGCTCTTCTGACATGTCCGTACCAGGTTAATCTCTTCTGTTCGATGTAGGTACTCATTTTATTCAGGCTGAGTCGACCTGGGGCCTATAGACATTTTAAAAATGTGTAGTTGTTCTTGCCGGCGCTAGGATTTGAACCCCGGCCTACCAGCACGCGAGCCAAGCATACTACCGCCTGAGCTACGCCGGCCCATACTTCATAGGTAATAGCCCATATTTATAATCAAAATCGTTTGAGTGCATAGATAGATAGATTCGATCAGATAGATTTTGCTCTATTTCACTGCGACCTTTTCAGATCTATTGTGGTCGCCTAATCCTGGATCACATTTTCTAATCTGATCCTGTTTACTTTACTTAATCAGTAGACCCATTTGTACCTTTCGGTGTTAAGCCGTTTATAATACAATTCATTAATTACAATATTTTACAATCTTCTGAGGTGTCCTAGCTCTTAACGAACTCTCTCCATTCCTTCCTATTGGATGCTACCTGTGTTGCTTCCTGCCAAGTCTTACCCTTACTTTGCAGTATCAGCGAGATGTCACTGTTCTATTCTTTAAAGGGCCTTCCTCTTTTGTTCTTCCCTATTGGTTTGGCGTCCCACACTCTTTTTACTTGTCTATTATTGTCAATCCGGGTTAGATGTCCGAACCATGCCAATTTTTTCTCCTTGATTGAGTCGAGTATCGGTTTGATTTTGAGTCTTTCTCTTATTTCTTCACTTCTGATTCTATCAGTTCTTTTTACTCCGATCGTTCTTCTGTCGTATTTCATCTGTCTTTTGTTTAATATCCAATTTTCTGCTCCATATGTCACCTTAGGTCTATATATTGTTTTGTATATTATCATCTTGGTCTTTGTTGATATTTCTTTGTTATTAAGGAATCCTCTATTTAGTGCTTGAAATAGTTTTCCTGTGTTTTCCATTCTGTTGTTAAGGTCGTCCGAGATGTCTCCTTTGTTGTTGATTACTGTTCCTACGTATTGTATGAATTTGTCTGTATTATTTTTTGTTGGTCTATCATTACTTCTATTTGATCTTCCGTCCCTTGTTCCCTTGATATTTTCATTATCTGAGTGTTCTCTTTATTTACGTTTAAGTTGTATTTCAGTTTTTCTGCTGTTTCCGCAATTAATACTATGTCGTCTGCAAATATATACATCTCAGCGTTTATCATTTACATTATGTTCCAACCGATACAGTCTTATTTCTTGAATACTATCTCATCTATTACATTTATGAATGGCACTGGGCTGAGACTTCCCCCTTGTCTAACTCCTTGAGTTGTTTCAAATGGTTCTGACTGTATATTTAACATTCTTACTGTATTTGTTGTTTTCATGTATATACTTTTTGTTGCTTCTATCAGTTCTTCACTTACTTGTTTCTCCTTTAGGCTTTCCCATATATCTTTCTTTTGACTGAGTCGAATGCTTTTTCCATGTCTATAAAGCTCAGATTTATTTCTCTATTTTTCTTTAAGGCTTTTTCTATTACTTGTTGCATGGTGAATAATATGGTCTTGTGTGTTGTGTCCATTCCTGAATCCACTTTATACGTCCTCTAATTTGTGTTCTATTTCTTTTCTGATTTTCCTTTCTATTATGGTTTCGTATACTTTTGCTGCTACACATAGTAGTGATATACCTCTACAGTTCTTACAGTCTCTTGTATTTCCTTTCTTGTATATAGGTATAATTACTGCATTTGTCCATTCTCTGGGTATTACTTTTCTCTTCCATATTAGGTTATATATATACCTATAACAATTTTTCTTTTGCTTCTACTTCTATATATTTCATCATTTCTGCTGCTACTTCATCGCTTCCTGGTGCTTTTCCAATCTTTATCTTTCTTATTGCTTCTTCCAGTTCTTCTTTTTTTATAGTTTCTGGATTCTGATCCTGTTTAAAGGTCTAATAATTTTGAAACCGAACCTTCCTTGTAGCTCTTTTCCAGTGACGTTTCTTCGTCTAATTCAAAGAACCGCACATTTGCTAGGCTCTCAATTTGACATAAAATGTGCTCTGCTGTTTCTTCTTCTAGGTAACTTCAACTGTATATTCAGCTTGCAGTGTCCTGTTAGCAGACCTACTATGGCTTTTGACTGTTTTCTTCTTGTCTTTGCTTATTAGATCTGTCATAAATTTGGCCAATGTTCGGTAATGAACTGTTTCATCTGTCTTTGTCCTAGTGAATTCCTCTATCATTCCAGGATTTGTGTGCAACCTACCTTTTTGTAACTATTCTTATTACTGTCTCTGCAACGCCGCAGGAGAATTCCGTTCCAACGAATGGCATGGATGATAAAGCGTGTTTCTCCCCTTCGGGTCGTGAAATTAAAACTTTCAAAGTGTCACTCTGGAAACACATCGATAATTTTAGAGCTCTCGTGCAATTACTACTGATAATTTCCCTACAAAAGACGAGCATGATTATAACAGCCAATCTGCAAAGGTGTAAATTAGAAATGAAGAGTCGGGTAGTAGAACAAGTGATTGAGTTTAAACATCTATGCGTCACACTATCCAGCTACGTCAAGCTCGAACAAAAGTGGAAAATCATGTGAATAGAGCAAAGAGAGTCGCAAGTTGCATGAATGAAATAATGCGGATAAATAAAAATATCTGGAAAGAAATGAACGGCAGAATTTACAAAACAGTCATCAGACCAATGATGACATACGCGAGTTACAGTACAATGACCATCCAGCTACCATCCAGTAAATTCTACCACGTGGAATCAACACGAGTCTACCTCTTGAACATTCTGGACCTAATTGCGACGTATTGGACAGCAAGATCACTAAATTTAAAATTATAAAACACCGTGTAAAAAATCAAGATTTTTCAGTCTAATTTTAATTTATTGTGTTGTTACTAAAATCTTTGTAAGTCGAAAATAAAAGTTTAACTTGCGAGTTTAGTTTTTAAAAAAGTGTTTTTCCCAAGAACATTTATAATTCGCGGCATAAACACAACTTGACACAGAGAGGGCAAAAAGAATGCTACACACAGCAGAGATAAAAACCCTTCTAAAAATCGATGATAAGGCACTATGGGGCAAAGCTTCTTCTTCTTAGCCTTCTATCGTCCACGTTTGGACATCTCTCCCAACTCCTTCCATCGGTCTCTATCCTGAGCAACATATTTCCAATTTGTTCCGGCTACTCTTTTAATATCATCAACCCATCTCATCTGTGGTCTTCCTCTCGGTCGTTTACTTTGGTAAGCTCTCCAATGTTGTATCGTTGCATTCCAACGTTGGTCTTTTTGTCTAGCAGTGTGGCCTGCGAAGCTCCATTTAAGTTTGGCAACTTTTGTTGTTATGTCCTCGACTTTTGTTTTTGATCTTACCCAGTCGTTCCTCTTTTATCTGACAGTCGTATACTTAACATTTCTCTTTCTATTGGGGCTAGTTTATTCATATTTGCCTTGGTAGTGTCCAGGTTTGACATCCATATGTCATGATAGGAAGGATGCACTGGTTGAACACTTTTCTCCTCAAGTATTGGGGTATTTTGCGGTTCTTAAGTATCCAACTAAGTTTTCCAAATCCTGCCCATGCTAGTCTTGCTCTCCTAGTAATTCCCGCACTTTGGTTCTCTTTGTTAAGTTTCAGGATTTGGCCTAGGTAGATAAATTCCTGGAATTTTTCTATCTCACTGCCATTTATCTGTCTGGGGTCTGGGGTCATCTGTGTTTGTCATTATTTATACGTCTGGAGTCATCTGTGTTTGTCATTATTTTCGTTTTTCTCATGTTTATTTTCAGGCCGACGTATTGGTAGCTGCCTGCGAGTTCCTCCATCATAATTTGCAGTTACTCGAATGAGCTCGCTATAATCACAATGTCGTCAGCGAATCTGAGGTTGTTTTGCTTCTTGCCATTAACGTTAATGCCATAGGTTGACCAATTTGTAATTTTGAAGACGTCTTCTAGGGCTAGGTTGAAAAGCTTTGGCGATATTACGTCTCCTTGTCTCACGCCTCTCTTAATGGGGATGGGATTTGTATTTTCGTCTAGTTGTACTATCATAGTTGCAATTTCATATATATTATGTATTAGCTGTCTATATCTGGAATCTATTCTACAATTATCAATAGCTTGTTCTATGGCTAACATCTCGATACTATCAAACGCCATGTCATAGTCTACGAAGGCAAGAAATACGGGTAGTTGGTATTCATTTGCCTTCTCTCTCAATGTTCTCATTGTCAGCAGATGGTCTGATGTACTATATCCTTTGCGGAAGCCAGCCTGTTCCACTGGTTGGTAACTGTCCATTTTGTAGGTCAACCGGTTGTTAATAATTCTCATAAATAGTTTGTATACTTGACTAAGCAACGATATAGGTCTATAATTCTGTAGGTCACATTTGTCCCCTTTTTTGTGTAAAAGTATTACTAGACTTTCGTTAAAGTCTTTAGGGATCTTGCTGTTATGGAGACATCTATTAAATAGCTCTGTTAGTACAGGGATTGTTACTGTTTTACTTGTTTTCAAGAGCCCTGCAATTATACCGTCGTGTCTTGGATCTTTAATATTTTTTAGTTCTTTTAAAGCTCTTTCTATTTCGAATCCCTTTATATTTGGTAGTACTTCTGATCCCACGTTTTTTATTTTTCTTTTGACGTTCTCCTTTGTTGATTCATTAGGCTGGCTTTGCGAGCTGTACAAGGTTTTGTAGAAGTCTTCGACTATTTTTGTTATTTTATATTATAACTATAGGGACAGAGCTAGAAGTACAGGAATACGACGGTGATGCAAGGTGGAGACCATCAAGGACTGGATCAGAAATAAAAGAATAGAGTGAAACAGTCATATAAGCCGAACGACCAAGAGTGGTAAAGATGGCGAGAGACGGTTTTCCAATAGGAAAACGATTAGTGTGAAACCCACGAAAACGATAGAACAACTTACTAGATGCACCTTGAAAAAGAGACCGAGTCATGTTTCCACGAAAAGAAGAACAAATCATAACATTACAGCTGTAAGTCATTTTACATAAGATTTAATGCCGTTAGAATCATTCTCATTTATTTGTTTCTATTAAAAGAGTAGAGGAGTAACTGAATTATGATGGTATGACGGATATGTTCGCAAGCGGCAAAACAGATCCTCGCGCCCAGTTATGCACTTTTGCTTTCGCTTGCGGCACTTAAAAGAGGTTAATTTTGGCGTACGTTCGTAGTCTCCACTTGTTTTCTCCCGCTGTAACACTCCGAATACTTTTTTCAGAACACCAATATACAGTTGAGTCCGCGAGTCTTTACCCGTGCGTCATCATTTAAAGCATACGAAATAAGTCGATGATAAGTCGGAAATTGAAATTTACTAAACGCAACAGCAAGTGACTTACTGTCACTTGCTGTTGCGTTTAGTAAATTTCAATTTCCGTTTTATCATCGTTTTATTTCGTATGCTTTAAATGATGACGCACGGGTAAAGACTCGCTGACTAAACTGTATGAAGGGTTTGGAATAAAAATGGTATAAGTGCCTTTTTTTAAATATGGGATAAGTACATATTATTATAAAATTTAATATTCTATATTTTTAGAATAATAAGGGTATAACACCCCCTCATCTATGGTATAAGCTTCAAACGCAACATACAGTGCCATCTACGAGCTAGTAGAAAAATCTACTAAAGAAATCTTCAAAATGTGTTGGAATAAAAAAGGTATAAGTATTACTTGTACCGTTTCCATTCGAAGCGATTCCGAGCATAGTGAAATTTATTACTTATTACGTAAGTACTGTGAGCCTTGTTAAGACGTGTTTCATTTTTAATATTTTGTGATCTACATAATATGGAAAAGCACAAAAGGCGTTGGGGTGCAAGAATGCAGATATTGAGCGTTATAAAGGGTCAGAAGATATAGTAAAATAGTTGTATACTTCGATTTGCAACAAACCCTACCTACTCCCTTGTTGACCACATCTAAGGTATTCTTATTATACGACAGCTATGGTATAACTTTTGTGTTTATGATTTACTCAGTGGAATCCCTCATATATGTTTGTATGGAATGAAAGTATTTCAGGAAGAGGTTCTCAAGAAATTGGATATTGTTTATTTGAGGTAGTATCGCAATATTGTGCTATTTTTACTCATTTATATTTTAGTTTATCACAAGGCTACCACCAAACATAAAAAGGCTTATTGTTTATAGTAATTCTTGTGGTGGGCAAAACAAGAATAAAAATATCTGTAAATTATTCATGTTTTTGGTAAAAACAACTCAAATGGAAGATATTAGTCATAAACTTGAACCTTGGCACACCTATATGGAATGCGATAGGGCTTTTGGACTAATTGAAAAATCGGAAAGAAAAAATCCTCAAGTATTTTTACCTGAACATTGGATAGATGTGATAAAAAGCTCATCAAAGCGTATTATTGTACCGGGTGTACCAATAAGAATGGCTCTCAGCCATATCTCAGGAACCGTTTATAATACTAATTTGAGAAAAAAATATTTATAACAAAAGTTGCCTCCGGAAAAGCCTGGAAATGATTTTTATAATTGTGGGTCCACCGCTAGAAGGCGTAATTGAATATCAAAAATTAAAAAATTAAAATTTTACAAAATTTACCTAATGAAAGGGCACTGGAAATCCAATCATCGTATTCTTCATAAAATTCTGCGCATATTTGATTCCACAAGTTTAAGTCTACCTCTGCAAATAGGAGGTGGGGGTGAGTGGGAACCTTCTTATGGAAAAATGGCTGTAAGTCCGGTTCTGCTATATCGAATTTTGCATACTTGGTCTTGTTGAAAACAGCTCTTTTTCGTCAATGTAAGTGTCTTATTTTCGAAATAGCCTAATAAGTATTATGCAAGCTAGGAGGCGTTATTTAATTATTTTCCAGAAATCTAGTTTTCTTTGGAAAATATTAAATACAAGTATGCATTTTTAATCATGTATTACGAAATAAGACCAAATTGGTAACATAATACCGAAAACAGCATGTCAATACCTTTTTTCTATTTCGAGATATCTTAAGAAATGTGTAAATTTTAAACATAATTGTTACTGTCACCGGTAAATGAGGTTAAGGAAAAGTATTGTGCTATGGAAAAAGCAAATAAATATTTTATAGATGTAAACGTATATAATTAATTAAAACAACAATAAGACAAGCAACACTATAAAATATAACAAAGAAATAAAAGCAACTACTTACTTAGTTTTAGTCACTGCCTAAATGTTCAAATTGTTGTCCATCATTTTCGATGCAAGCATTTTTACTCTTTCAAGAGTAGATTGAACAGCAGTCTCAATTTCTGCTTTCGCAATGCTTTGACTGGCGCTTCGTATTCTCTAGATTCTAGATCATGTTTTCTCGAGTAGTGGGCCTAGTGGCAAAAACAAGGTCTTTAATCCGTCCCCATAAATAAAAGTCTAAAACAGTTAAATCTGTTGCTATTCAATCTACTCTTGAAAGAGTAAATGCTTGCATCGAAAATGATGGGCAACAATTTGAACATTTAGGCAGTCACTAAGACAAAGTAAGTAGTTGCTTTTATTTCTTAGTTATATTTTATAGTGTTGCTTGTCTTATTGTTGTTTTAATTAATTATATACGTTTACATCTATAAAATATTTATTTGTTTTTTCCATAGCACACTACTTTTCCTTAACCTCGTTTACCGGTGACAGTAACAATTATGTTTAAAATTTACACATTTCTTAAGACATCTCGAAATAGAAAAAAAGCATTGACATACGGTTTTCGGTATTATGTTGCTCATTTGGTCTAATTTCGTAATACACGGTTAAAAATGCATACTTGTATTTAATATTTTCCAAAGAAAACTAGATTTCTGGAAAATAATTAAATAACGCCCCCTAGCTTGCATATTACTTATTAGGCTATTTCGAAAATAAGACACTTACATTGACGAAAAAGAGCTGTTTTCAACAAGACCAAGTATGCAAAATTCGATTTAGCAAAACCGGACTTACAGCCATTTTTTCATAAGAAGGTTTCCACTCACGCCCACCTCTTATTTGCAAAGGTAAACTTAACCTTGTGAAATCAAATATGCGCAGAATTTTATGAAGAATACGATGATTGGATTTCCAGTGCCCTTTCATTAGGTAAATTTTGTAAAATTTTGATTTTTTAATTTTTGATATTTAAATACGCCCTCTAGCGGTGGACCTATAATTATGAAAATTATTTCCAAGCTTTTTCCGAGGTAACTTTTGCCAAAAATATTTTTTTCTGAAAGCTGTACTATAAACGGATCCTCAGATATGGCCGAGAGCCATTCTTATTGGGACACCTGGTACATTCCATGAGACAAGAAGATTTTTTGTCTTATTCAAAACTTAATAAAATTGTCAGTGATCCCAAACGAGACTGTGACAACCACAGTAGGTATTAAATTTCGGGATATACAGTATTTTAAATATAATAGCACCGAAGAGCTCTTTTCATTATTTTTTAAATCCACCTTGGATGAGGAATTTTCTTTCTGTCAGTGCATTTGTAAGATAATGTCCTCTGGTCCCCATCTTTTGACAGCAAACTTATATTATTTTGCAGTACAAATAACTGCACGAATATTAACATAAAAAAAATGGAAGATTTTAGAAACTCCTCTTGAATTTATTTCGATTCAGCGCTGCAGTATGAATCGAATACAGCGAAAAATAAAAGAAGAATAAAATATTCAATTTAGAGAAGCACCAGAGTTTTCTGAATTTCCTGATGATGATGATAATACAACATTATCCTCTGATAATGAATAAAATGTTATTCATACCAGTCTGGAAATAAACAGTTTAATTTTGAAATATGTACTTTTATTTAGAATAAAAACGGTATAAGTACATTTTTTTTTCAATAAAAAAAATTTTTTTTTCTACTTTTTTTTATTTTTACATTTGGAACCAAAAAATAAGCTCCTTACAAAATTTATGTAAGCATCATAGTTTACCTAAATTATTTTAGTAATTTACAGTGATGAAATAACTTTAAGTCCAATTATCTCAAAACAAGGTTCAATGGACTTATACCTTTTTTATTCCAAACCCTTCATATGTTAAATAAATAAAAACCAGTTTTAAGTCTAAAATATTTATTAAAATCTAAACGTTATTATCTGGCACAGATAAATCACAAAACCAAGATTCTTTGGTGTGCATAAATATTGTTTTAACGTTAGGTCCAATATTCATATAACATATTCTACTTTAAGGAATACAAAAAGCTAAATATTTTAAACGTAACTATATAACTCTATTATAATACAGCGAGAAAAATAAACTATATGTGTCTATATGAGGCAGTTTAACATTGATAACTACAAAAAATGGTGAGTTTATTATAATAGTATATGAGTTCTAGACCAATGAAGACGGGAATATACATTCAAATAAAAGGAAACGACATTTTTTGTCATAACTGAGATTATTCACAATTTTTAAAAATTATGCAATCAAGGTCTATAGTCTGTGTTTAAAACAGGAGGAGTAATTTAAATTTACCGCGCCGTAATACTTGTTTGCAAATGGTCCAACCTCAGGCAAGTTTACTCCACTGTTATGCAATTTTGACACTAATGACATTTACGAAATTTTGACAGTATTTTATAAGTTAATTAAGTTATATCAGCGATTTTTTTGTTTTCTGCGTTATTCCTTTAATTTTTAGAATTTTAGTCTGCTTTTATATAAAACACAGTTGTTGTTTTTAGAACTTTTTAGCGGCGTATTAGTATAATATATTTATGGATTACCGTCGAAGGCCGATAAGATCAACAAAAAAGATGTATTTGGTGATTTTTCTGGTGACTTTCTTGGGTGTGAATCTGTCTTTTTAGTTTACTCCTCTTGGTTTAAAAACAAAGCATGGATCAACTAAATAACCTATCGTTCGCACTATTATAACAAAAGGAGAAATATAAAATTAAAAAATTAATTTTCACATAATTTTACTATGGAATAAGATAATCATGCATAGTCTATTCCACGAATAAACGACTGTTTTGGGTTATCGCGACAAAGAATATTTTAGTGTGCAACATAAGAAGTACGAATGTAAATTGCTCTACTAATTATTCTAATAAACAACAATGTAATTTGCAATGTACTTTCGTTCTTCATATTTCGAAAAGTTAAATAATCGTTGTCGCGATCATCCAAAACAGTCGTATATTCGTGGAATAGGGTATATCAAAATCATTGTTAAAAAAAATGAAGAAAGTAAAGTGTAGATTCTTACTGATCAATACATATTACAGACTAATTATTAGCCACATAAAAACATATATTTCAGATATTTTTAAAACTTCATAATTTAAAATGTGATTTATGAAAATCTTGAAATTTTAAGACATCACAATCTTGATACAATGTTGAGACATGTTCTTTACCTAATTTTGTTATATATAATCTACATGGAAAAAGAAAATCATTCGATTTTTTTTGGTCCTTTGAGCCGGATTATAATTTCAGAATTAAATGACGTTAACAATATTCTGTTTATGTTGTATTAAGGAACGCTATATTATACAAAAAATTAAGCTTTTCAAATGTATTGTAAGCACAATGTTTCAAATAATGTTTGTAAAAGCACAATTAGTAAATAAAACATCAAACTTATAAAGCTCAGCAGAATTCTCAAAAATTAAATTTTTGTTAGTGCATTTCTTAAAAGTTAATTTTAATCAAACAAGCAAGCAATGTATGAGTTTGTTTTATTAGTAATATATTAGAGCCAATAGAACCTACAGATATGTCCATTGTGCACAGATTTATGTGCTTTCAGTCGAGAATGGGCTATGAATATCATGTAATACAGACTACAGTAAAAAACAAAAGCTGTAGCGAAATTGTGCAGATAGTTTTCAAAAGAAAGTTTAACTAAATTTGACATAGTAAGTTCCAATTTATTTTTTTTACTTCCGTCTCACACAAATTTGATCAAATATGTGTGTAACTTTTTAAGTATCGCTGGAATATATCATAATAAATGCATGTCGGATTAAAATATAAACAATAAAAAATAGATCTATGAACATAATAATATAAGGAAATACAAATATATACTATTCTAGATATTAAGATTGCCATATGGTGCTTATATATCGAAATGGATGGAAATAATTACAATGTGGGTATTGAGTGGTCCATCAAATCCTTCAGTAGTGAACCCTTCATTCTGAAAAAAAAAATAATGGTAAAAATAAGTAAACTTGAAACTGTCAGAAAGTTTATTTTATATTTTTTGTAATATCATGTTAAGAAAAATACAAAATATGTAGTGTAAATGTTAACAAGAATAAAAAACCACTAAACGCCGTAAAAATGAGTGGCGCATACAATATTCCAGCTACAAAAGATCTGATATGAATATTACGTGGCGCGAAAATGTATTTTCATTTTGATGCAAAACAAAATTCTAGTTTTATTTTAAAAGATTTTTTCATAATATTTGCCCAATTTGAAGTAAAACGCGCCACAAAAGAGTAACTTTGATACAGTTTGAATTTTGAAACTCTTTTGTGGCGCGTTTACTTCAAGTTTAGCAAATATGAAAAAATATTTTAAAATAAAACTAGAATTTTGTTTTGCATCAAAATGAAAATACATTTTCGCGCCACGAAATATTCATATCAGATCTTTTGCAGCTGGAATATTGTATGCGCCACTCATTTTTACGGCGTTTAGCGGTTTTTTATTCTTGTATCAGGAGTTTTTCAAAGTTATTTATAAATTAAATGTATAAAGTTAAATGCAATGTTTCTCGATGACACGTTAAGCTTTATAAATGGTCGCCTTTGTCGCATTATCTCCCAAATGATCTAGTGTCCATCGAATGTACTCTAGATTTTTTTTCTATTCGAAATAGATTGAAAAAAAATATTGGGATGGCCGGTAAATGAACTCGGATTGCCCGTTGCCAGATCAAATTAGCGTCGTGACCGCTACAACTGCATAAACCATTTAGGGAATAATCGTTAATTGGATTATACTTTTGTAGCTTAATAACTTCTAAACGGCTTAACCGATTTTGTTCACTAAACATGAGTTTGAAACGTATTGACAAGTAGTATCTTATGCATATAAGGTCAAGTATGATAACTGAAGCTATTACAGGAATTATTGAGCTTGAAAAACCGTTTTTCCCATAAGAAATAGATTTGATCATACTTATGAATCCTATAACTTAAAAATTCGAATTTTCCCGGATACAAGGTATACATCGTTAGATTCGTCTTGAGTCCTTCTACAAACGCTAAGTTATTGGCGTAATTCGTAGGTTGAAATTTTGAGTAATTGTCGAAAAACCAAAATTTTCAAAGTTTAGTTTTTCAGTTTTTCGGCTATACTGAGCCGTGTGTATGTCTGATCCTGACAGCTTAGACACCATTTGAAAGCTTAACTCGACGCTATTGATTTGGTGTATTTACTGTTCTCATGTCTCTTCTTGGACCGAAGATATATACCGCCAAAAAATATGCCGTTTTGTACCTACCAAGTCCTATAGCTGGCTTATGGGTAGTCAAAACCCACAAACTACACCGGTTCTGAATCGGCTCTCACCCCCTCTTCAAACACAGAAAAAAAATTCAGATCGGTTTAACTTTTCCACACACATACATACATGCATACATACATATCCACAAACATTTTCCCTTTTTAAATAAAAATTGACTCATATTTCTGAGCTCGGTAACTTTTGAACGGATTTTCAAAATTGGACATGCGTTGGAAAGGTAATGATCGCTTATATTAGAAGCCGCAAAGGTCGGAGTTAAATTTTCGAAGTTTTTGGAAGTTTTGGGGATGAGAACGAAAAACAGACCCTAAATAGGAAGGTCCGTAAAATCTACACCCTTGGACCAAAATGGATGGTTGACATATGAATGGGTGAGTCTTTTCCTGAACTTTAAGATGGGAGTTGGCCCAATTTTCAATTCATTCAGATTTAGAAAATCGAAAATTTCGTGTATATATAGTGTCGCGTGTAGGTGTGCGCCGCTGGCGAGAACTGCCGTTCTCTGGTAATAAAAAGAGGAGTTCGTCAGGGCTGTATACTTTCTCCAATATTATTTAATATATTCGAAACAATCTTTCAAAATGCCCTAAAAAATATCGAAGAAGGAATAAAAATTAACGGAGAATACGTAAAAAACTTAAGTAACGCAAACGACACCGTCATTATTGCGTATAATGCTGAGGGATTGCAACGACTTTTGAATGTCATAACCAGAGAGGGAAATAGCTTGGGGCTGAATATAAACCCAAACATATAAAAATATGAATATAAAACAAAAGTAATGGCTGTTACACGTGCACCAAATGCCGACATTAATATTCGTACTTATAACAGATAGAACCCGTACAAAGATTCCAGTATCTTGGTTGCTGGATAACAAACGATATTGACAACGAGGTCGAAATACCTGCTCGTATAGATAGACCGGGCAGTATCGTCGCCCCCGTTGGCGAAATTATTCAGATTCGATTTTTTTGCACAAACTTACTCAAAAAGAGGTTCTTATAACATATCCACAGAGTGCCGGGCAGTGCCGTGGTCGAAAAATTGTTTAACAATTTTTTTAAACAAATTCACAAAAATAATTTTTTCATTTAGAACAATATTTTTTTAGATAATTTGGGTCATTCTGAGCAAAAAAGATCTCGTCTCATTTTTCACTAAAATTGATTTTTGTCGAGTTATATGCGATTAAAAATTTGAAAAATGCGAAAATGGCCATTTTTAAGTCTTAATAACTCGATTAAAAATTATTATTATGAAATTCAAAAAGTGACCAAATCAAGTTTCAAAGCCATTCTTCGAGGTCCTGAAGAGATTTTTGTCATTATTTCTTCATTAAAATGCTGCTATGCTTTTTCTCATGAGCATTTTTCAGTGCGTCACAGTTTTTCGATTTCTTTCTAACGCATTAAATTGTATATGACAGAAACAAAGGCACGTCGGTGATTACTTTGGTAATTATTCTAGTTCGGTGATTATTCTAGTTGTCGATAGATGGTGCTATAATAGAAAAAAATTTATTTAATAATTATATAATAAATATCTACGAATATAATATGTACAATTTATAAGACTATACAAATCAAAGAAAATACCGTTTTATAAATGCAATAAAGACAATTGATTTGTTTTTATGCCCAATTGTAAATGAAATTTGACAACTGTCAGATTTAACTAAAATGTCAAGTTAGAATAAATGTTATAAATGTATATTATCACGGACTTACCTTTTTTTCTATCATTTGTGACGCACTGAAAAATCCTCATGAAAAGAACCATATGTTTAATTATTAACAATTAGCGCTATAGTCCAACTGTATCGTCGCCCCCGTTAGCGAAACTATTTCGATTAGATTTTTTTGCACAAACTTAATCAAAAAGAGGTCCTTATAACACATCCACAGGGTGCCGGACGGTGTCGTGGGGGAAAAATTGTTTAAACATTTTTTTTTAAACAAATTCACAAAAATAATTTTTTCATTACGAACCATTTTTTTTATATAATTTGGATAATTCTGAGCAAAAAGGTCTCTTGTGATTTTTCTCTAAAATTGATTGTTGTCGAGTTATATGGCCATTTTCGCATTTTTCAAATTTTAAATCGCGTATAACTGGACAACAATCAATTTTAGAGAAAAATCACAAGTGACCTTTTTTGCTCAGAATGTCCCAAATTATTTAAAAAAAATTGTTCGAAGTAAAAAAATTAATTTTGTAAAGGACATCGCACACATCTTATGGAAAATATAATGTCACTCAAATTCAATAAAATTTATACGATAAGATTCGTTTTAATATAACGATCAATTCTTATCATTGCGCCAACTCTTAATTATGATTAATTACGGCGCAAATTGCAATTAAAGTTTATCGAAATCACATTTTTGGAGTCCATAAAATGTTAGTTTACAATCATTATTGCTCTGAGTGCTATTCATAACAGCTTAAATCCCGCTGGACCTAAGCGGATTAGTGAAACTAATCCGCTGATTTATGGAGTACCGAAAATCTGGGTATTTTAAAATATTTTTTCTCTCTCTAACTTATGTACCTACCCATTTGATTTCAGATTTATTTATATCAATTTCTGCTCTTATTTTTGAAAATAGAGAGTTGGCGCAATGATAAGATTTGATCGTTAATTTAAAACGAATCTCTTGGTATAAATTTTATTGAATTTGAGTGACATTATATTTTCCATAAGATGTGTGCGATGTCCTTTGCTTAAAAAAATTGTTTAAACAATTTTTCGACCACGACACCGCTCGGCATCCTGTGTATATGTTATAAGGACCTCTTTTTGAATAAGTTTGTGCAAAAAAATCGAATCGGAATAATTTCGCTAGCGGGGGCGACGCGACGATACTACCCGGTCTAAGCGTATGTATGCTAGGTCCGCTTTTCAAAGAATGAAAAAATTCCTAATTAACTCTACCTTATCGTTAGAGATCCCATAACAATTCGTAAAAACATTCATTTATTCCATATTGCTATACACAGTGGAAACATGGACTCTTGGAATTACAAGTATGAGGCCTTTGAGATGTGGGATTTTCGAAGAATGCTGAACATCTCTTGGACAGAGCACGTGATCAACAACGAGGTGCTGAGAAGAATGTGGACTGAGGGAGAACTCCTAAATATTGTAAAAAACAGAAAAATCAGGAGTTATCTAGGACATACTTACAGACGAGAAAATTAAAACTTTCTACGGCGCATAATGGAAGGGAAAGTAAAAGGAAAAAGATGTTCAGGAAGAAGAAAATGCTCCAATCTTCAGTAATGGAGAAGGCACCTTAAGAAGAAGAATGTATAACATTACTATCGAAGCTTATAAGGTATAAGCTGGTTTATATAAAGTTGAAAATTATGTTACGATTAAGCTGTTGACTAATAAGCAGAAATGGCAATTGCAAAATCTAACCGGTAACATGGGTGATATAATATGAAGTGCCCTTCTATTCAATACGAAATGATAAGAAATGGAGTAAAATAAAACAATATAAAATGGTAGAAACAATTAAATCTGCAAGACATTTACGCCTATTTAATTGAACAGCCAATTCTTTCAAGATGATGATTTCGGTATCTAAAACAAGCCTGAGATACAAGTTTGAAGTAGATAATGTAATTACCGGAAGAATGTATAAGGAGGGAACTAAAGGAAAACTACAGAGGTATAAACTTATTAAATACTACCCTAAAACTTACACCTAAAACTTTATAAGAACTGGAAGACTCAAAAATTTAATACATCTTCTGTATAATAGAGAAGTCCCCTTCATCATCAGTGGCGTTACAGCTCTTTATGAGCCAAAGCCTTCTTAAGAACAATCCTCCATTCGCCCCTGTCTCTGGCAACTCTTCTCCATGCTCTAATTCCAATAGATTTCAAATCATTTTCTAGGTTGTCTTGGTACCTAAGTCTCCTCTTGTTCGTTGTCCTATCGGCACTCTTCGGTCAGAAACTTTTCTGACTATGGCATCTTCCTCTCGTCTGATTACATGACCTATCCATCTAAGGCGTGCTACCTTAATGAATTTTACAACGTCAGGTTCTCCAAAACTTCTATACAACTCAAAGTTGTAACGCCTACGCCACAAACCTTGTTCTTTTATGCCTCCATATATTCGTCTTAGTATTTTTCGCTCAAAACGTTTGAGCAGTTCTTAGTCATTCTTTGTAAGTGTAAGTTTTGTATACAGTCAGTTTAATTTTTCTAGGCATTTTTGAGGCCAGCTGTCTTCTTAAGCCATAGTAACACTTATTGACGAGCACTATTCTTCTTTTAATTTCTTCACTGGCATTGTTATCTTTAGTTAGCAGCGAGCCTAAGGTGTCTCTATATGAAGGTGTCGACACCTTCCAGTTCTAGGTCATCAATTATTATTCTTGTAGGTGTCGGGTTGCTTGACCTAGTGCAACACATATATTTGGTCTTTTGAACATTTATATTTAGTCCCATTCTCTGGCAGATGCTCTTAACGACCGAAATGTTTCAGTCAGAGATTCTGTGGACCTACCTATGATGTCTATGTCATGTGCGTATCCGACAATTTGTACTGATTTGTTAAAGATAGTACCATTCGTAGTAATCTGTGACTCTCGAATAATTTCTTCTAATGCCAGGTTAAATAAGAGACACGATAGTCCATCTAGTCTTATAGTCTTAGTCCATTTTTGCAATGGAAGGGTCTTGAGAGATCGTTTTGGATTTTTACCATGCTATCTGCACCTGTGAGTGTAAGTTCAGTTAATTGGACAAGATGAAACGGTATTCGAAATTCTACCATAGCAAGTAGAAATTTATTTCTATTAACGGAGTCGTATGCGGCTTTGAAGTGGTGTCGGCTCCGTGGTGTTGACGAGTTGTGTATGAACGAATATGTGGTGGGTGTCGACGCCGAACTCTAGGGTTTTTTCAAGGATCTGCCTCACTGCAAATATCTGGTTCGTTGTTGATTTATTAGGACGGAAACCGCACTGATATCCTTCCACTATTTGTTCGGCATAGGGGAGGAGTCTTTTGTACAATACGTTGGACAACACTTTATATGCCATATTGAGTAGAGTGATGCCTCTATAATTATCACACACCATCATGTCTCCCTTTTTGTGTAGAGGACACAGTACACCTAACTTCCAGTCTGTGGGTGTTTCTTTCTGTTGTCAGATTGCAGTTATCAGTTTATGCATGTGTTTCAGGAGGGTGTCGCCGCCGTTTTTGAAAAGTTCGGCAGGGAGATTATCCGAACCGGGGGCTTTATTATTTTTCAGTGTTACGATGGCTTATCTAATTTCTTCTTCGGTGAGGAGTGGTTGCCGATAATCTTCATTCATTTGAAACATGGGATCCTCAATCTCGCCTTCTTAATGATTACCACTAAGCAGAGAAGTCCCTTTAATATCATAAAAACTATTGGAAAAGTCATCCAAAACAACAAAAAATGTCGCAGTAGATGGACAACTTACAGAAGCAATAGACAGACAGCAGAATAAGACAGGGGACTCATTGAGCCCTATGCTCTTCAATTCAATCATGGATGAAACCATCAAAAACGTTAACAAAGGAAAAAGATACAGAAAGGGACACAGTCACTCTGTCTTCTGCCGTTGCCCATATCCTCACGAATAATTATTTTAAACTGTTTGTCCTTTGTCTAGTATCTGTTATTTGTATAATAGGGAACTTGCACATTTTTTTTTTCATAATAATGTTCAATTTTGTATAAAAATGAGATTTCCAAAATTTCACGCTTCAAAAACTCATAATAACTTAAGTACAAATTTAAAGTCTTCTGTATTTTAAAATAGTTCAAACGGCCTGTGACGTCACATAGTTTAACTATATGGTTCCGTTTATGGTTATATTTAGGTATATTCTTCTGGTTCTTCTTTACTTTATTGGCCTCCACCTACTTGGGTATTTGGCCAGCTCGTCGTCGCGAAATAAAGGAAAAATATTTATATTCTAATGACATTTATCGTATGTCATTGTAATAATATATACCAGTTTGTTGAGATTGGAGTTTGATATAGTTATTGAAGGAAAGGAAAGAAGGTTTACTATGGAAAATAAAACCGTTTTGTAAAAGTACAAATTTTCTGTAAATAGTTTAAACAATCAAAAACACTTGTAACGTCACATAACTGCATTTTCTACTGACGTTTATAATGTCTAATTTAAAATTATATACAATTTTGTTTAATTTGTTGGTTCAGAATGTAAACATATAGCCCGATGACGTCACGACGCGTTTTGGGCTGGCTGGTATTAATCGTCTTTAGGGGCCAAACGGAAAAGAAACAAAACTTTTTTTATCTTTGATACATGTTTTAAATTATGTTCTGTTGTGATTTATAACATTTTTTTCGAAGTTCTTCGAAGTTTTTCGAAGTAAAATTTTATGCAAGTTCCCTAATAGAGAGATTTTGCACCTCTTTAAATAACCGCTGATTTTGGCTCCGCTATGGTTAACTTTAAGCATAACAATTACGGCAACGTTAAAAAGCAGAGTTTTTGCAGCCTGTCAAGTAGGTTTTTCGTGTCTTCGTTATCGTTATTTAAACATAACCTCACTTAACAACGTTATTGTAATTTTAAGCATATACTTGAACAGTTTTTGATGTTTTAATTTATAGGTCATCAAAATTAGAATCTATGTAAATGTAATTTTACTGATTGTTTTAACATTCTGGCAACAAAGCAATTTAACCATTACTATAACGATAACGATAAGCACTACTTTAAACCTCCGTAAATTATGGAATCCCTTATGTTTAATAACGATAACGGATCATATATTCGCTACTGCGCAGACGTAG
This sequence comes from Diabrotica virgifera virgifera, assembly GCF_917563875.1. Taxonomy (NCBI): domain Eukaryota; kingdom Metazoa; phylum Arthropoda; class Insecta; order Coleoptera; family Chrysomelidae; genus Diabrotica; species Diabrotica virgifera. The sequence goes on along the minus strand of NC_065445.1, from coordinate 208,122,981 downwards.
TATAACGATAACCATAACGGAATTGCAAAATAAGAGGTGCAAAATTTCTCTATTGTATGTGAATGGCTCTATAGGTGGATAACTGTAGAGACAGACAGACAGAGAAGAATGGAAAAGAATTGGGGAGGCCTATGTCCAAGGATGGTCCGAAAAAGGCTAATTAGATATATGTGAATGTGTACGAAATTATTAAATGTGCTGGATAGCCTCCTATTCTTTTGATGAAATGCCTCTGAAGATGCTCTAAGAGCGAAAGTACTTGGACAAGATTTAATAAATAACTCTGCTGGATATCTGCCTTTTATTTCCGTAAAATTCATATATTCGAGCATTCAACTGAATCTTAATATGATAAAGTATAAAAACTATGATGCACGATACAAAACTGGATAAAACAATGAAGCGATAAAAAATTATGTACTGATATTTAAATGGAAGAGCATATTTCAGCGTACGATCGACAATAACACAATATAACGTGTTACTAATTTTTAAAAACGTTGAAAGAAGTAAGGGGAAACAAAAAAGGCGTAATAGCAGGTGGGCTGAAAAGTTCGTAGACTGACATATAGATGGCACTACTGGTATTAAATAGTATTAAATAGTCAGCCCTAACCTTCAAAAGACACGTGTATAAATTTGACAGCTGGCGAACTATTAGTTTATGAGATACATATAGCATTTTGAGTGAAGCAACTTTGTGTTAGTTTAAAAAAATTGATAAAAAGGAAAAAAGTTTAAACGAGGCGAAATGAGCACCGAGGACGATGCAGGCAGTAAAATTTCGTTCTAACTCGTGAAAAAAAAATGGACATAAAGACAAGAGGCCTGAAAAGTACTCAAAATTAGGCGAAAAAGGCTCTTTATTGGCGACTGATTCATCCTCTGCTTTTGGTTCTTTACGTGTCATATCAGAATTATCCGACGTTCGCGATGACCATAGCAAAGGCTTCTCTATCTTCTGCAATATGGAATCCTGCATTTGATATCTGAGTCCATTCACGCATGTTTTTTAACCAAGAAACTTGTTTTCTTCCTACACTTCTACGACCATCTATTTTGCCTTAAAGGATCAGTTGTAGTATTATATATCTATTTCCGCTCAATATATGTCCCAGATAAAACATTTTCCGGTGCATCACAGTCTTTAGCAGTTCTCCCAAAGAGGCTGTTAACGACGAACATCAAAAAAAGTCCACAAATTAATTTTGGATGACCGTAAAGTGAAGTTGTACGAGGTAGCTGAGACTCTAGAGATATCAAAGGAACGTGTTGGATATATTGTGCATGAAAATTTGGGCATGCGAAGGCCCTGTGCAAAGTGGGTGCCGCGGGAGCTCACAATCGATCACAAACAACAACAAATTGATGATCCTGAGAAGTGTTTGAAGCTGTTCAATCGAAATAAAACCGAATTTTTGCGTCGATGTTACAATGGATGAAACATGGCTCCATCATTTCACAACGGAGTCCAATCGATAATCAGCCAGTGGACTGCACGTGATGAACCGACTCCAAATACAGTAGAACCTCGATTATCCGTCACGGCACCGGACCAAGGGTATGACGGATAATCGAAAAGACGGTTAACAGAACATTAAAAAAAATTAAACATTCATAGTACAACTTTAAAATTTCATTTGTATGTTTTGTTTGACAATATAAGAGGGATTTGTGTTCGTACAATCGAATTAATTTAAAATATTCTGAAATCTTTGTTTGTTTTACTTTTGCTTCACATTTTGCGACGGCTGAATTTCTTAATCGGCATAAGATCATGCAATCTACTTTATTGGCTTCTTCTTGTCGAGAATACCACTCGATGAATTATTTCGTCTGCGATGCAGATTCTCTAGGTTATTGACGCAAATCTTTGTCAGTTACAATAGGTTCATCAACATATCGATGGTGTAAAGGCCAAAGGGCCTAACCCCCAATTTATGAATTTTACAGGAGGCTTATAAAACTGAATTACTTGTACTATGTAGCTAGTTACAATATTCTCAGTTACATGTTCTATGATAGCTACATAGAACAATGAATATGGAATATTGAAACTAGCGACATAGTACAATTAATTCAGTTTTATAAGCCTCCTGTAAAATTTATAAATTGAGGGTTACGCCCTTTGGCCTTTACACCATCGATATCTACAATCAAACTCCAAGTCTGTGTCAGCTTCTGAATCTGTTTAGTCCGCCTTTGTTGCCCTTTCAACGATTTCTTTATCTATCAGCAATGGATAGCGGTTTGGGTCCTCATCACAAATCAAATTAACTTTTTTTTTTATTTTTTTACATTAAAATTTTTGCTTCTGTAGTCAATACAACGTCTGTATGTACCCTGACGGTTAACAGAGGTAACGGTTAATGGAGAGACGGATAATCGAGGTTCCACTGTAGTCTAGTCGCAACATAGGGAGTCCCGTGGACAATTAGTTCGCCGCGATTTGATGGTGGTATTATAGGTTTTTTGGGTCGCTGAATCCAATGGAAGTGGTCTGGAAGGCCAAATGTGGTGCGTTTAATTGTTATTAACCAATTATGGTAAAATTAGGTGTTTTTCGAGAATTATTAAAAGCCCTGTAAATAAATTGATAGTGTTAAGGTATTCTCTGGTGTATTTTTGGTCGCTGAATCGAATGCGACTAGTCGCGATTAATCAAAATGTGTTTTTATTTTGGTAATAACAAAATAATTGTTTATTCGCCGAAAAACATCTACAGCAAGTTTGTAGTCTTTTTCATAGTATTTTTATACGCTAAATCGATTGTCACTAGTCGTGATAGCTTAAACCACGTTCCGACTTTGTTATTAATAAATTATTGCAAAAATAACGGTTTATAGTACTTTACTCACGGTTTTTGCTCTAAATTTTAAAAAACCACTTGGAATGACATGAAATTTGGCATGCACGTAGCTAACATGTCAAACAAAACAAGTGATATTGTACCGATGTCTGCTTTTACCTTGGGGGTGAGTTTCACCCCGATTCGGAGGGTGAAAGAAGAAACCTTTAAAATAAGTCTGGAATTGAATAAACTGATTAATTCTAAGCAACGTTTGTTCCATACAGTTTTTTCACTAAGTCAATACTTTTCGAGTTATTTGCGAGTGAATATATTCATTTTTTAACAAAACGACCAAAACTCGAAAAGTATTGACTTAGTGAAAAAACTGCATAGATAGAATATACAACAAAAGTGACTTATTTTAAAGGTTTCTTTTTTCACCCCCAAAAAGGTGTGAAACTCACCCCCCTCCCCCCCCCCCAGGGTAAAAGCAGGACATCGGCACAATATCACTTGTTTTGTTCGACATGTTAGCTACGTGTATGCCAAATTTCATGTCAATCCAAGTGGCTTTTTAAAATTCAGAGTAAAAACCGTGAGTGAACGTACTATAAACCGTTATTTTTGCAATAATTTATTAATAACAGTCGGAACGTGGTATAAGCTATCACGACTAGCGGCAATCGATTTAGCGTATAAAAATACTATGAAAAAGACTACAAACTTGCTGAAGATAGCGCATTTCGAGCTTTTCGGCGAATAAACTATTATTTTGTTATTAACAAAATAAGAACATATTTTGAGTAATCGCGACTAAAGTGCATTCATATAGCAAATTCCCAACTATAAACAAACGCACGTGTTACTATTCGCCCTTTAATTCTTCAAGAGGCTATTAAATGTAATTTATTGTCCTAAACCAGGCGGATTCTCATTTTACAGGTCCAAACTTGTCAGTCCTCAAATTCAAATCGTATGTAATGTGTTAGTTTTTAAGATAATATTATTTTGTGTTATATGTATTTTATAATAGTTATTGTTGAGTTATTAATTAATACCGGTCGTGTTTTATAGTTTTTTTATAAGTTTTATAGTGTGCAGTCTATTTAATGACCTTTTAATATACATAAACAAAGTATTTATTGTTCAAAAGTAAAAATAGCTTGTGGTAATCACTTTTAGAACGGTAAGAAAACCCAAAATTTTAATTTATTGATGTTTCAAACAGTTTTATTTCCTTTTCTGGACATGAAAAATATACAGAATGCAGTTTCATAATAGTCCATTCACTCACGGTAAAATATATGATACACCTCAGTTCAGTACGACCCTGTTTAGCTTCCATGTGCGTTTGTTTACAGTTGGGAATCTGTAAAATGAATACAGTTTAGTCACATTCGATTCAGCGACCAAAAATACACCAGAGAAGACCTTAACACTATCAATTTATTTACAGGGCTTCTAATAATTCCTGAAAAACACCTAATTTTTCCATAATTTGTTAATAACAATTAAACGCACCACATTTGGGCTTCCAGACCACTTCCATTAGATTCAGCGATCCGAAAAACCTATAATACCACCATCAAATCGCGACGAACTAAAAGTGTCCACGGGACCCCCTATGTTGCGACTAGACTAAAATCGTGGAAAGACACAACAGTCGGCTGGCAAGGTTATGTTAGGGCATCAGTATTTTGGGATGCGCTTGGATTGTGTTATTGAAGCGTTTGAAGGAAGAAATAGAGAAAAAACGGCCAGATTTGAAGAAAAAGAAAGTGCTATTTCGTCAAGACAACGCACCGTGTCACAAATAAATGAAAACGATGGCAAAATTTCATGAATTGGGCTTCGAATTGCTTCCGCAGCCACCATATTCACCAGATATGACTCCCAGCGACTACCATCTGCTCGCTGACATCAAGCGAATTCTCGATGGAAAGAAATTTAGCACCAATGAAGAAGTAATTGCCGAAACTGAGACTTATTTAGAGGCTAACGACAAATTGTATTATAAAAATGGTATTGAAAAGTTGTATAGCTGCCAATAATAATCGTTGTATCGCACTCGAAGGTAAGTATATTGAGAAATAAAATAAAATTTTACCAAAAATTTTTTTCTATATTGGCCTACGAACTTTTTTAGCCCAACGAGTAGAAGATATTAAAAAATGCATTTTAGTAAAAAAGGGAACTGAAAATCATTACGACTGTGAGCCAAAAACATAAGTCAACTTCGATTTGAAGTTCCATTCTCAACAAAAAACGGAACTCTAAGAATTCTGCAATTCTGCCCTACACGTTTTCGTGGCGGTATTTCACGCCATCACTTTAAAGGGTTACAACCTTTTACTTGTATGTAAATGCCACTTTACTCTAAAATTAAAATATAAAAGGACCATTTAATAGAAAAACAATAAGTTCTTACTTTTTAAATAAAAAAAGAACTTAACAAAGTCAGCTGTACGTATTCAAAGATTTGACATCAGCTACCCCTCATACGAGTACACCTTTAAGAGCATTCAAATAACTGTATAACACTTGATGGGTGTTACTTGATCGATTCGATCGTTACTTGATGGAAGTTCATTTTATCTAACAATAAAACACTGAAAACGTTTGTTTTCTATACTTCCACAAAATTTATTATAACTATAGGCCAGGGTAATAAGACAAAAATATACCCTGTTCGTGACACTTCAGCCGCCAGGGTACTGAAGCGTTTTTTCGACAGGTAATACCTATAGGAACAAATTATAACTATTTCCTGCGTAGGATCTGGCGGCCATTTTTATTTATAAACAATTAACTGTCAAAAAATGGCATTTTCCCCTTTTCTTTCAAATCAACGGAAAACAGTGAAACTTATGATTTTTTTAGTACAAATATCTTCGAGATTATGGAAAAAGCTTTAAAATGACGTATTACAAAGTTTGATATACTAATTTATTGTTAATATGATTGCGAAAGAAGGTCGGAATTGCAAAAAAAAATATTTTCTCAATAATTGTAAAACTTAGAGTACAGCTTTGAAATTTTTGTCAAATGAGGGTTCTTTGGTGCTTGATATGTGATAAAAATTTCAAAGCGATTCATTCAATTTTTTAAACTTTATTCAAATTGTTTATCCCAGAGACATTTTTTTGCAATAACATAAGTCAGAAAAAAATGACCTTAGAACCATTCCACAGGTGTCAAATGAAAGAGCATGAGCTACATTTTCAACATGGTTTAAAAAAGTGAATAAAAAATGCATTTATTAGTAATAAATAATTATGCAAAAGTATCGTCAATTTTTCTTTATTAACTTTTTGAATAACTTTTTCCAAAAAAATTAACTTTTTTACCCTGTTTTAAGTGACAACTACCAAGTAATGTCCAAGTAATGTTATCTATATCATAATTGATAAAAAATTGTAATAAATATGTATAATTTCTTATATAACAAAATAAAAAGTTTATAAGGAAAGATTTACGATACTTTTGCATAATTATTTATTACTAATAAATGCATTTTTTTATTCACAACAAAGTTGAAAATATAGCTCATGCTCTTTCATTTGACACCTGTGGAATGGTTCTAACGTCATTTTCTTCTGACTTATGTTATTGCAAAAAAATGCTCTCTGGGATAAACAATTTGAATAAAATTTAAACAATCGAATGAATCGCTTTGAAATTTTTATCACATATTAAGCACCAAAGAACCCTTATTTGACAAAAATTTCAAAGCTTTACACTAATTTTAACAAGTTATTGCGAAAATAATTTTTTTTGCAATTCCTACCTTTTTTCGCAATTATATTAACAATAAATGAGTATATCAAACTTTGTAATACGTCATTTTAAAGCTTTTCCATAATCTCTAAGATATTTGTACTAAAAAAACCATAAGTTTCCCTGTTTTCCACTGATTTGAAAAAAAGTGAAAAATGCCATTTTTTGGCACTTAATTATTGTTTATAAATAAAAATGGCCGCCAGATCCTACGCAGGATATAGTTACAATTTGCTCTTATAGGTATTACCTGCCGAAAAAACGGTTCAGTACCCTGGCTGTTCAAGTGTCATGGAAAAAAACCTTATTACCCTGGACTACTATGTGACTACAGCTGTTTCGGCAGAGTGCCTTTCTCAAGTGATTTAGTTTACTGTGTGTTTGCCTTTTTAAAGTCTTTAACTGAAGAGTTTGAGGAGTGGGGAGCTGTCTGTCTCGAGTTGGTCATTCAGAATTATATCTTTATTTTTTAATTTATTAATTTCCATAGATTCTAATAAAGATAGCTTAAGGCCTTTATTTTTAATGCGCAGAATTTGAAACTCTTCATTAAAAGAATGATTAATATCTAGAAGGTGAAGTGCGTATGAAGAAAACAACTACAGAGTGGTGTCTAAAAACTAACTTGTGGTGACTGTCCGAAAACTTACATCGGTCAAACTGGCAGAACCTTTGACAAACGGATAGCAGAACACAAAAGGGCTTTCAACAATAGAAAAACAGACACTTCTACATACGCACTTCACCTTCTAGATTCTAGATCATAATCATTCTTTTAATGAAGAGTTTCAAATTCGGCACATTCAAAATAAAGGCCTTAAGCTATCTTTATTAGAATCTATAGAAATGATTAAATTAAATAATAGAGATATAATTCTGAATGACCAATTCGAGATAAACAGGTCCCCACTCCTCAACCTCTTCAGTTAAAGACTTTAAAAAGGCAAACACATAGTAAACTAAATCACTTGAGAAAGGCACTCTGCGGAAACAGCTGTAGTCACATAGTTATAATAAATTTTGTGGAAGTATAGAAAACAAACGTTTTCAGTGTTTTATTGTTAGATTGGTGGGATACGTTTAGGGAGGATATGTATGTATATGCAGGGAATTGATATTAGTATAACCCACGATAGAAAAAGTATTGAGAAATGTAATGAGGGAACCTTATGTTGTATTAGAATTATTTTTATATAATTACCTAACGTCCACGTCCTTTGTTGAGTGTTAGGGGAGTTTAAACGTACGGAGTCACATATCCGAATGATAAATGAAATGACCAATTCGAGATAAACAGGTCCCCACTCCTCAACCTCTTCAGTTAAAGACTTTAAAAAGGCAAACACATAGTAAACTAAATCACTTGAGAAAGGCACTCTGCGGAAACAGCTGTAGTCACATAGTTATAATAAATTTTGTGGAAGTATAGAAAACAAACGTTTTCAGTGTTTTATTGTTAGATTGGTGGGATACGTTTAGGGAGGATATGTATGTATATGCAGGGAATTGATATTAGTATAACCCACGATAGAAAAAGTATTGAGAAATGTAATGAGGGAACCTTATGTTGTATTAGAATTATTTTTATATAATTACCTAACGTCCACGTCCTTTGTTGAGTGTTAGGGGAGTTTAAACGTACGGAGTCACATATCCGAATGATATAGAGGTGCACGTCAAGAGAGAGTTCACTGTTATAGTGACTAATATGAAATTCTTAAATAGAACAGTCATGTCATTTGCTGGTTTCAGGCCATATTCACATAGTAGTCATTTCGAATACTTTCCTCTACTTACAAGTTCGTACATATTTTATAATGTAATTAAAATGGTTCCTTTATTTTAGAATTTTTGAAGTTATACTTCTTTAGGCACAAGGGGAAATTTTTATTTTGTTAAGCGCATGCGCACACAGACAGTATGGTATGAAACGTTATGAGGGATCTGATTGGGTGTTAAAATCATCTGTCAATAATTGTTCAAATGGAGATTCTGGATAAACAAAATGTTGTGTATATTAGTTTTTATTGTTGTGAGGACAGTGACAAAAAGCAAGTTCATAATTGTAGTGACTTTTTAAACAGTTTTTAAAAGCAACAGGTACGTACCTTATTGTAAATGTTTCATCATCATCATCATTTGGCTCTACAACTCTATGTGAGTCTTGGCCGCGTTTACTATTTCCCTCCATTGTTGTCGGTCCTGAGCAGCTATTTCCCATTGCTGTACTCCCATTTTGCGTAGATCGCTGGCTACTGCGTCCTTCCATCTCTTTCTTGGGCGACCAACTGACCTTTTTCCATCGGGCCTTTCCCAGAATGTGGCGTTTAGAAGTCTTTCGTCACTTGATCTTAGTACGTGACCCGCCCATCGTATTCTGTTTGATTTAATGTAGCGTACTATGTTTCCATCTCCGTATATTGTCTGGAGTTCATCATTGTGTCTTCTTCTCCATTCTCCTGTTGTCTCTTCTCTGCAAGGTCCATAGATAGTCCGCAGTATCTTTCTTTCAAGTACCAGTAATTTTGTTGTTTCCCGCTGATTCAGAGTCCAGGTTTCGCTTCCGTACGTTATTGTGGGACGAATGATTGTCTTATATACTCTTATTTTTGTTGGTCTTGAGAGTATTTTTGATTTAAGTAGGGTCCTTAACGAGTAATATGCCTTGTTTCCTGCAATAATCCTGGCTGCCACGTCCTTTTCATAGTTATTTTCAGATGTTATGATCGCTCCCAAGTACTTAAATTCTTTGACGACTTCTAAATTGTATTCATTAATTGTTACGTTTTGTCTAACCCTTGGTCTTGGGTTCTTCGTAACCACCATGTACTTGGTCTTGTCCTCGTTGACCTTAAGACCAACTTCCTTGGCTCCGTTCTCGAATAGGGTGAAAACTTCTTTTGCATCTCTGGTGGATTGTGCAATTGTGTCCACGTCATCGGCAAAGGCTAATAGTATTTTTGATCCTTGGGCGGCAAATCCGTTTGTCAGTTGTGGCTGAGCTTTCCTTACTGCATGTTCCAGTGCGAAGTTAAACAGCAGGGGGGCGAGAGGATCTCCTTGTCTAAGTCCTGTGTCAATGAGGAATTCCTCCGACGTGTTGCTGCCAACTCTGATTCGTGCGGAAGCGTTCTCCGTGCTCACCTTTGCTAATCGTACCAGTTTTCCAGGTACTCCCATTTCTATCATAGTCTCCCACAATGCTTCTCTGCTAACAGAATCGTAAGCTTGTTTGAAGTCCACGAAGATTTGGTGTACATCGCGGTTGAATTCCCAGTTTTTTTCCAACACCTGGCGTAGGACGAAGATCTGGTCTATAGTCGACCTTCCCGGTCTGAATCCGCTTTGGTAGTCGCCTATTATTTCCTCTGCGTATGGAGTTAATCTTCTAAACAGTATTATGGATATAATCTTGTATGTTGTATTAATTAACGATATTCCTCTATAGTTCCGACATATTTGTTTGTCTGCCTTCTTGTGAATAGGTATTATATGGCTTTCATGCCAGTGTTTCGGTATTTCTTCTCTTTCCCAGACTTCTCTTAAAAGATGATATATCTCAAGATGTAGTTTGTCTCCCCCTTTTTTTAGTAGTTCCGCCTGTATGCCGTCTGGGCCTGGGGCTTTATGGTTTTTTAGGGACGAAATTGCGGACTTTACTTCAGCTAGTGTGGGCCCTGGTATTTCAGGTTCGGCTAACTGGTACTGTCTTTGTTGCCCTGTCGTTGTGGGGTTTTCTGTATTTAAGAGTTGCTCAAAATACTTTCTCCGTTGGCGGCTTATCTTTTCGTCGTCAGTGAGCAATTGTCCTGCATCGTCTTTTATAAATCTTGGGCTGTTGATCGTGTTGCCCGTCATTGTTTTTATGTCCCTATAAAACTGTCTAGACTGACCGGTTCTATGTTCCTCCTCGAGTTGCTGTATTCGTGCTTCTAGGTACTGTTTCTTTTTTCTTCTCAAAAGTCTTCTCGTTTGAGTCCTTATTCTATTGTAGTCTTCCCTGTTCTCTTCTGTAGGTCGCGTTAGTAGCTCCAGCCTCTTGATTGCTTTCTGCTGTAAGCTTTGTTCGCACTCCTGGTCAAACCACTGGTTTTTCTTCTTGTTATTCTTTTGTTTCCCTATCGTTTCCGCTGCGGCGCTTTCTATGGCGTTTGTTCTATTTTGCAATTTCTGGTCTATGGTCAATTCTGGTGTTAATGTCTCTTCTTCTTCCATTGTCTGCAATTTATTTTGGATCAGTGACTGATATTGGCGTTCATTATCAGGTAGATCGAGCCTTGAAATGTCCCATCTGTTTCCTTGTTGGCGTTGCTTTGGATGTCTCGTGTTTAGCCTTGTTCTCATTTTTATTCTGACCAGGAAGTGGTCAGAGTCACTTTTTGCTCCCCTTAAACTGTGTGCGCCGATGATATTGCTAGAGTGTCTTCCGTCGATGAGCACGTGGTCTATCTGGTTTCGTGTGATTCCGTCATTTGACACCCAGGTTACTTTATGTATATTTTTCCTTTGGAACTGTGTAGTTTTCACTACCATATTGTTGGCTACAGCGAACTCTGCCAATCTTGATCCGTTATCATTGGTGTTATCGTGTAAGCTATGTGTACCGATCACCGCTCTAAGATGGTCCTCTTTACCTAGTTTGGCATTGAAGTCTCCCAGTATGATTTTGACGTCGTGTCTGGGTGCCATTCTGTACTGTTGTTCTAGAATTTCATAAAATTCCTCCTTGTCGTCTTCATTTGCTTCTTCAGTTGGTGCGTGGGTTGAGAAGAGGGTTAGGTTAAACCATTTTCCTTTAAGCCTTAGAGAACACATGCGCTTGTTGATTGGTTTGAAATCAATTATGGCAGACTTGAGTTTTCCGTTAACTACAAACCCACATCCAAATTCGTGCCTTTCCTCTTCTCCTGACCAGAAAACCAGGAAATTTTCCATTTGCAGGCTTCCCGATCCTGTCCATCTCATTTCCTGGATCGCTGTTACGTCCATCTTATATTTTTGAAGCTGTTTTATGGCATGTGTTGCAATTCCGGGCCTGAACCAGATTAGCACGTTCCATGTGCCTAAAAGAATGTCCTTATTTCGTAGCTTGGGTCTAATCCGTGTTTCATGTCTATTCCGAGGCAATAGTATTCGATTCGTAGCGTCTTTCTTTTTCCTTGTATGGGTTGCTGATCCATAGCAAAACCCCCTTTTCGGAGGACCATTTCTCCCTTCCTCGTCAGCCCTGACCCTGCCTTCCACTGGGGTTGGTTACCCAATCTCCAACAGGGTTGCTCAGGTTCTCCGGGGTTCACCCGTGCAGCCTAAGCCACACTTCGTGGAGGTGAGGATAGGAATTGAATAGGAGAGGCTAGAGATGCTAACTGGAAACAGCATCATGTATTGCGCTTCACTACCCCATTTGTAAATGTTTCAGTATTGTAATAAAAAATTACAAATTAGGTAAATACCTATTTGGTAAATGTACCTACCTAGCTAGTAGGTAATGCTTTGATTTACATAATTTTATTACCAACAAAAATCTCCATCTAATATACTGCTTTTTTAGTCTATAATTTGTCGTATTTTAATTCCACATGTCTCGGTAATTAAATTCTGCGTGGGGTGAGTTCAAAATAATCTAAACCTGATAGACGCAGGTTCAATTCCCAATGCAAATTTTTATTTTTTTTTTTATACATTTTATGATTGTAAGTATATTTATTACCTATATGTTTTTTTAGAAAATACGTATTTAATTAAAATTTTCTCAACAATTGTTCAGAAATAATTTCTTTGGTTTCATTTTTCAATGTGTTTGCGTGTTTTATTCTTTTATTTTTTTAATTTTTCGTATTGTTTTAATAAAAATTTTTAAAAGTAACGTATTAAAATTAGTTTAATATTTAAATAAAATATAAATAAACTGTTTAATTGATTTCGTTGAAATCATATAATAGAAGTATAACTTCTTACGTGCGTACAAAGTACACACACATTCTTTTTAAAAAACAACATATTTCAGTCATCAAATCGTAAAAATCTATTTAAAAAAAACCTATACTTACGATTTGATCATATGGTCGTATAAGAAACTCGGAATAACGGTGATAGTAACGACGGGTCCAGCTTTCTGAATGATGTTAGTAATTTCCTTGTCTTTCAGTCCTACAACATTTTGTCCATCCACTTCCAATAGCTGATGTTCGATCAGAACACCGTTCCTAGCGGCCGAAGAGTCCTTAACAATTGTGATAATTTTACCGTTCTTGTATTGGAATCCTATACAACCCACGCTGTCTTTGTGTAAAGTGATAGTTCTTTCGAAGGGCCTGTCTCTGACAACTACGTTGATACCGTTCACGGGGCTCTTCTTGAACATAGCGTGGACCTAAAAAGTAATTTTGATTCATTGAAACAAAACATACAATAATCTTTTGTCCATAAATCATTATAATAATTTGTTCCTAACGTTCAAATTCAACAACAAAATGTACTTTTGGAGTAGGTATGACACAGTAAAGAGACATTATAAGTTTTAACAAGGTACTGAAAGTGATTTTGTACAGTTTTCCTTTAGCCCACCGTAATTTGAAAGAAGAAGATATGGAAGAATTGAAATTTCTGCGTCTAATCATTCGCCAGTGTTATAAAATTTAATCATATTTCATTTTCCTACTTAATTGACAATTTCGGCGTCTAATCATTCGCCAGTGTCACAAAATTTAATCATATTTCATTGGTTTATTCGATTATTTCATTGTTTGATTACATATATTTAAGGTCAGTGTCTAATCATTCACTTGTGGCGCCTAAGTTTCCAATTGGTTATTTTTTTTTGTTGTTACTTTTTAACTTACTACCTACTTCGTTTTGTATAATATCAATCCTTCATATTTTGACAATTCTGCATTTAATTTGGTTTGTCAAGACTATCTGACATTTACGTGAGGTTTACGCGACATTTCTCTTTATAGAATTATTGTCATATTTTATTTTCTTCTTTTTTACTTCAATATAAGTCACAATGTCCGAAACTGAAAATCATAGTCAAGTTTCTAACGTTGAGAGGTACAAGAGAAAGAGAGCAGGACTTAAATCTAAATTGACAATTTTTAAAAATTATATCACAGATGTAGAGTCAAATATTTCCAACGATGATATGATTATAATATTCCGTCTGAGGAAATCAAATTAAGGTTAAACAAAGCTGTAAAGCTGTAGATAATTTCGATGAAGTTCAATCTGAAATTGAATGTCAAGTGAACGATTTAGAGGAGGAAGCGTCCCAAAGAGAGCTCTTCGAAAAAGATTATTTCTCTATTGTTACTAAAACACGATCGCTACTATCAAAGTTTAATCCCAGTGAAGTTATGCATAACGTTAATTCAGAAAACGATGTTCAATCCCAAGCAGGTCCTTCTAGTCGACCTTGTAGAATATATTGGAAACTCGAGAAATGGTTACAGTATCGAGATTCATTTCAGTCAATAATCTTGGATAATTCAGATATAAATCCTATTCAAAAATTCCACTACTTGAAATCCTCTCTTAGCGGTGTTGCCGAAAAGGTCATTAGTGGTTTGCCAGTGTCTTCGGATAATTTCTCAGTCGCGTGGCAAATGCTATGAGAAAGATTTGCAAACAAAGATTTATTAATATACAATCACACTAAGTGTCTTTTTTCTCTCCCAAAAATCACAAAGCCATCTGCATCAAGCATCAGGCAATTAATAGATGAACTTCAAGGTAATTTAAGATCACTTAAATCATTGGACCAACCAGTTGATATTTGGGATACTCTACTTATATTTATTATAATAGGAAAACTTGATTCCTACACCATACAGGAGTGGGAATCTAAGAAACCTCCAAACGCAACGTTAGAGGATCCTATTAATTTTCTAAAAAGTAAGGCTGACGTTTTGGAAAAAATTGATGTTAACCTTGGACATTATAATAAAGAGCGATTCAGTTCCAATACGAAATCCCCGAGAACTCTAGTAGCCACTCAAACTTCTTGTGCTTTCTGCAAATCCATCAATCATAAAATAAGTCTGTGTCCCGATTTCAATCATTTAAGTATTTCTAATCGGGCCGAAAATGTTAAAAAGCTTAAATTTTGTTTCAATTGTCTACATTCAGGCCATATTAATATAAATTGTAAGTACGGAAAGTGTACTAAATGTGGTAAAAAGCATAACTCTCTCTTGCATATCAATGTTGACAACTCGGATAATTTAACTTCATATTCCAATCAAGTGCAGTCATCTTCGAATATTCAATTTGATTCGACTATACACAATACTCAAACTCCATCTAACTGTGTCCCAGAATACAAGTCTGTTCTGTTATCAACAGTTCTAGTAAATGTTTCTGACAGCGCAGGAGTTGCGCACAAATGTCGTGCCCTCCTGGATAGTGCCTCACAATCAAATTATATTGTATCTAATTTTTTTGATAAATTGGGAATAGCAAAAAATTATTTGAATGTATCAGTATCTGGTTTTGGTTAAGTTTCCTAGAATTTAAAATACAATTGCAATTTAACAATTGCTTCTTGTTAGTCCTCGTTCAAAAGTTCTATGAATTGTCTAATTACTAAATCAATATGTGATCAGCTCCCTGGTTGTAATGTTGATATATCTTTCTTAGGAATTCCTTCTAATATTCAGCTATCTGACCCTAACTTTCATATTAACTCACCAACAGATCTGTTAATTGGAGCAGGTCTTTAATTGATAGTTTTACCTTTTTCAAGATAGTCAATTAAAATTATGTCTTTGCAGTCCCAAAACACAGTGGTCATGACTGTTCCGACTCATTGATAGTCACAACATTTTTCCAAACAGTTGAAAAAAAAAAACATAAAATACCACGTTCTCACTTGGCAAGTATGAATAACAAGTACAGATCATCCCAAACCCTTTTTTCAGTGCGTCACAGATTATCGAATTCTCTCTAATGCATTACAGTTAGAAGTGACAGAAAAAACGTACCTCTTTGATTATTATCCATCGAACTTAGAAAATTATGTATTCCTTGACGGGTATTTTCATATTAAAACGACTTATACTCAAAGATGTATAATTGGTTGGCGATTACAATACTCTTAATAAATAACCAATCAATGATGCGAATAAAGATAATTTGACACAAAAGTAATCGATTGTGACAGTATTTTCACAAATCATGTAAATATGACAATTATAATTTCTTGATTAGTATTTTTCAGCGACGTAAATATAAATATTTTATGTCATTGGTATATTCGGACATTGTATAGTGAAATTTGATTTTATATTTATTTATTTTTACATTAAAATATTTTAAATATTAATATTCTGGCACATATTTGTATAAATATTGATAGGGGCGTTCTTCAATAGAGAACGAAAGTATGCATTGTTTCGGAAAAATTCAAACAAGCTTATATTTTTCTAAAACTTATTTTGGTAGGTTATATCGCCGCCGCCTACGAAAAGTATAACTCCGAAAAATGCCGGTAAGAGTAGAACATCATTTCTGTTTTTGGGTCCACGAAAATTTTAATTACTAAAAATTTCTCAGAAATAATTGTTTCGTCGGTAGAAACAGAAACAGAAAGAGAAATAATTGTTTTCGTCGGCATCTATTATGAACTACATCTTTTCGTTATAAATATTTTGGGAGTTATAATCTTCGCGGACATGCGTATAAAAAATAATTGTATCGCCAACACTTATCAAAAAGTTATTATTTTCACTGGAAATGTATTAGGAATCACATTAATCGTAGGTACCAGCGATATACACGTTAAGATAACAAGTTCTACTCACATATTGAGTGGCTAATTGTTTATTAATTGTTTAAACAATAACAATTGTTTTGTAGAGAAAAGAGAAAATTGTGTGTGATTTTTAATTTCAAATATCTCAGTCAAATGAAATTTCGTTTATTTTAAGGGAATGTCGGCCCTCGGTAATAATGTAATCTTTCATTCTGTTTTAATTTTTTCAAAAATATTTATTAGTTAGGATTCGAAAAAAATTAACGCATTTAAAAAGCATTGGCCCGAAACTTTTCGCCTACTCTCTTATCTAACGCAACTAGATTGTTTGACTTATATAATATAAATTTACAATACTAAGTAACAATAAAGTAATTCATTTAACAAACACTATAAAATTTTCTTGATAAAGCTTCCTCTTTAAATAAAACTAAAAATAACTTTATAATTGCAATTAATTTTTTTTTACATAAACTTTTAAGAATGTTTTTAGGAATGACAAAATATTCAACCTGCAATAACAAAAAATACCTCGTATTTAACAGTTCCTAAAATTCACAATGGGAAATCTTCAGATGTTGGTCACCGTCCCCCAAAACGCGTTCACCGAGAATATCGTAATATTCATTATATTGTGAGACGGTGGCCGTGAAATTGATATCTATATATCTGGTCACTGATCACGGTTACCGAAGTTAGCCAGAAACGGTAGTTATTGGTGATTTCTAAATCACGGCGACTGAATCACCGGTAGTGAAATCACGTCCCATTACTTTCACTGACCTATCACATTTTAAGATAATACCCCAGGCTGTGGGTGAAAAAACGTGATATAATTCAGGAATTTTTGAAACCTATCAGCTGTTGTAAAGGACGATGCCAGAAATAACTTCTACTAAAATGTGACCAAAAATATTGTGAGCTTTTTTTTATTGCGATTTTCATTTGTTAAATTTGCAATTTTTTAAAGATTTTTAATTTTGCAGCTTAGGATATTGATTTTAGAGAAAAACTTTTTAATAGAAAGTTGTAGTAAATTCAAAAACCTACAATTTGAGCTATGGTAAGTTTAATTTCGTTTATTGGTTATTGCAAAACAGCCTGCGAAAGGTCCAAAATGGCCGATTTTTACAATTGCGTTATTTATTGTACAAATATATTTTTTTAATTTTTAAAGCTTTAAAATGAAGATCTTTCAATTCCAAATATAAACAAAAATTGCAAGGTCGGATTAACGAATTTGTTTCTTAGATATTATAAATTGTTTATCCCAAGAGGTCAAATGTCGAAGGCTATAACTTTTTGAAAAAAAAAATCGTAGAGAGTTGGTGAAACATCTCCTTCTAAAGAGTTATATTTTCATATACTGATGTAAATAAATGCGTAAAACATTTTTAAACCTCTAATTTTAGGGTTTGAAAATAAGGGGGCAAATTTCGTTATAAACACTTAGAGCTGCCCTGTACATGCTATGAGTTTTTAACTTACAGATTATTGTTGCTGAAGACAAAACGAAGATTTATAAAAAAATAAAAAAAATTTACAGCCAACTGAAGCCGAGATAATTGTTTCTTTTTTCTTAAATCGTAGTGCCTCTATTTATAACAATTAAGAAATTATTTTACAGTCATTGACTAAAGAAAGACTTATATTATCTTAAAATAAAAATTATTATAAAATATAGTTACATTTAATTATTAAAAATTATTTTAAAATCGGTGCTATTGCGAGCGGCCGAATTTTGCAAATCGCCCGGCTCGCTTCAAATCCGCGCGCTCGGAAAATTTTTACGTAACTTGTATTAAATTTTGACAGAAAACAATTTAATAATATTACCATTATAATATACAGTCTGTTTACCACTATTTGTTTTTCTTGATAAACTTTTATATGTGAAATCTCATTTCTGAAGAAATAATATTACAAAAATGATACATATATATATGAAATATATAACTATATTTTTAATTTTTTCATTGTTATATAAATACAATAATAATAATGTTACTTCTTATTATACAATATAAAACTTTTTCTTCTTGTAGTGACTATCCGTTTTGGATGTTGGCGACCATCATGGCAATCTGTACTTGCATACTAAATCGGTACTGCTGCTCTAAAAAGATTTGTAGTTGTTGTGTTGAACGACGCACGTACGTAAATTTTCTAGCAAGGTAATCCTTCGCCTTCCTGGTTTTCAGTTTCCAAATGGGGTTTGCCAAATTGCCATGATGGTCGCCAACATCCAAAACGGATAGTCACTACAAGAAGAAAAAGTTTTATATTGTATAATAAGAAGTAACATTATTATTATTATATTTATATAACACTGAAAAAATTAAAAACATATTTCATATATATGTATCATTTTTGTAATATTATTTCTCCAGAAATGAGATTTCACATATAAAAGATTATCAAGAAAAACAAATACAGTGGTAAATAGACTGTATATTATAATGGTAATATTATTAAATTGTTTTTGGTCAAAATTTAATACAAGTTACGTAAAAATTTTCCGAGAGCGCGGATTTGAAGCGAGCCGGGCGATTTGCAAAATTCGGCCGCTCGCAAAAGCACCGATTTTAAAAAATAATTTTTAATAATTAAATGTAACTTTATTTTATAATAATTTTTATTTTAAGATAATATAAGTCTTTTCCGCAAATCGCCAGGAAATTTTGACATTCCTGTCAAAATTTCTTGAAGAAAAAGTCAGGACTTCCTTACTGAAAGGAAATGTCATTTCCTTACTGTAAGGAAATGATATTTCCGTACAGTTGTTAGTGTTCTACATAAATGATAGAAAACACATTGCTATTAAAACCTTGTAAATTACCTTAATCATTAAATTTTCTTTATCTGGAGCTTCCTGGATAAATTTTTCAATTTCTTCCTTCGTTAAAATCTTAGATTTCTTTGCCCTATAACCTTGAGCTTGCCGTTTCAATAAAGAACGAAGTTTTGAGTATGTAGATATATCTACATTGTGTTTAAGTGCAAGGGTTGACTTCAGCATTGAATAATTGGCCCATAATGTTGAAGATTTCTTCTTTAAACAAAGGTCTAGGAAGTATGCCATTACAACATTTTCTGAGAAAGAACTCGTATTTTTACTCATGCGATAATCCATAAAACGTCTGTATGCATTTTCGTACTTTTCTCTTGATTTCTTTGGCAATAATTCTAATGAAGCAGCATTCACTGCCTCAACCAGCTCTGGAGGAGTCCCAGGAATGGAAATTTCATCATCACTTATCATTTTACTTTCGAGAACACCAGCAATTAAATTTATAAGCGTCAAGTTTGACAATTCAACCTCAATACGTTTCCATAGTAACCCAAGTAATTTTATTAGGAATTTTAAAGCACCATTTATTTGGGAATAAAATTATCGCGTTTTTTTTAAATCAATCAATATCTGTCGAATTTTAAACGATTTGCGGAAAAATAGTATGTTTACCTCGTAGGAAAAGCCACATTCCTGGACTCTGTGTTGCTAAGTCTCGGCTTGCGCCTCGACTTAGCAATCTTCACAGTCGTCCAGGAATGTTAAGCTTTTCCTACCCGGTAAACAATGTACTATTCTTTAGTCAATGACTCTAAAATAATTTCTTAATTGTTATAAATAAAGGCACTACGATTTAAGAAAAAAGAAACAATTATCTCGGCTTCAGTTGGTTATAGAAAATTTTTATTTTTTTATAAATCTTCGTTTCGTCTTTAGCAACAATAATCTGTAAGTTAAAAACTCGTAACATGTACAGGGCCGCTTCAGCTCTAAATGTTTATAACGAAATTTGCCCCTTATTTCCAAACCCAACATTTAGCTCGGCTTCAGTTGGGCGTAGAAATTTTTTATTTCTTTATAAATCTTCGTTTCGTCTTCAGGAACAATAAATAATATGTAAGTTAAAAACTCATAGGATGTACAGGGCCGCTAAAGCTCTAAATGTTTATAACGAAAGCCCCCTTATTTTCAAACCCAAAAATTAGAGGTTTAAAAATGTTTTACGCATATATTTACTTCAGAATATGAAGATATAACTCTTTAGAAGAGATTGGATGTTTCACCAACTCTCTACGTTTTTTTTTCAAAAAGTTATAGCCTCCGACATTTGACCTCTTGGGATAAACAATTTATAATATCTAAGCAACAAATTCGTTAATCCGGCCTTACAATTTTTTTATGTTTGGAATTGAAAGATCTTCATTTTAAAGCTTTAAAAAATAAAAAAAAATTATTTGTACAACAAATAACGCAATTGTAAAAAACGGCCATTTTGGACCTTTCGCAGGATGTTTTGCAATAACCAATAAACGAAATTAAACTTACCATAGCTCAAATTGTAGGTTTTTTAATTTACTACAACTTTCTATTAAAAAGTTTTTCTCTAGAATCAATATCCTAAGCTGCAACATTAAAAATCTTTAAAAATTGCAAATTTAACAAATGAAAATCGCAATAAAAAAAAAGCTCACAATATTTTTGGTCACATTTTAGTAGAAGTTATTCCTGGCATCGTCCTTTACAACACCTGATAGGTTTCAAAAATTCCTGAATTATATCCTGAAATCGACCTATTTTTCACCCACAGCCTGGAGTATAAAGGAATATCAACAGTAGCCATAAAAAATCGCTTATGTCCAAAATAACTCTTTCTTACCTTTTCCATCGTATATCCAGCGACGTTTTCATCGTTAATTTGCAAGATTTGATCTCCAAATCGCAACCCTGCCATGGCGGCTGGCGAGTTCTCTACAACGACACAGACGAATACACCTTTGTTGATGGATTTGACGCGAACTCCCACTTTGTTATCTTTATCTTTGCAGAGTATCAATTGGCGAACACCGTGAGTGACCTGAGCTCTTTGAAGGCCGACTGATTGTCCAGAAATGGGAGCTATTAGGCCAGTTGATGTAGTTTGGGGAACAACGCTCTGAAAAAAAATTCAGTAAATGAAACATTTGATTTTTTCTACAAAATCATTATTCATCTTTAATAGTATATTAAAGTATAAGTGGATACTGAGGTCTTTAAAACACGCGCGATTTTTCGAGTACGGTTGAGAGTGATAGAGTGTTTCAAAGACCAGTTATCCACGAATACTTTATTACGAATTACGAATACTATTTTTTTATTAGTAGGTATACCTTCCGTTGTTATGGAAATGAGAAAAACAAAAATTAATTTGCAAGTTTTCTCTGCATAGTTTTCTCTTCTTATAAATAAATTAATCTATTATAACTAGTGTGACCAACTAGCCCGAAAAATCCGGGACATGGCCCGAATTACGAAGTCGTGTCCCGGCGTCCCGGACAAGGCTTCTGGACCATCCGAATTTTCAACATTTTGGTAAAATTCTATTTTGAAATTTTGAATACGTTATTCTTTTAAGAATTCACATCAAATTGAATTGGCCGGACGCAAAAAAGTCGACAATTTCTAGAATGTAATACTAATTTTTTTTCTTCTACGGCCCTACAGCCCAAATTGAGCCTTGACCTCCTTTATTTTTTGCCTCCGCCCTTGTTCGTCTGTGGCTGCTCGCTGCTCTTCTCAATACACGGACTCCTAAAAGTGCTTGTGCGTCGCTGTGTACTGTGTCTTCCCAGCGCTTTCTTGGCTTTCCAAGCGGTCTTTTTCCCAACATTCTAGCGTTCAGTGCTCTTTGTAATACTAGTACCACATCAAAAATTCCTTTCTTGAGAACGATTTCCGTCGAAACGTCAAAAACTAAGAAAAATGTAGTTATCGTTACAACCAATTGTCACTTGTCTAATCCCAACAAAAATATTGTCAACATAAAAATGTTAAATAATCAATAAAATGAAGATATTAAAGTTCTATATTTAAAAAAATTGTCCGATTTTCATTGAAAAGTCCCGGATTTCAGGTATTTTTTTAGCTTTGTCCCGAATTCGACTGAATTGGTGTTGGTCACACTAATTTATAACAGAACAAAAGCAAGTTTGGCATTTAATAATGCTTAAGTTAGATGCCTCACTCGAGTTACTTGGGAACAAAAAAAGAATGAAGAAAACTGCTCAATGGAAAGCCGAGAAAATGCAATTTTTAACGTAAGTATAGCGATTTTGAACTTTGAGATTACATTTTCTCCAACCTAATTTTTGATTGGAATTTTGCAATTTTTCGCAATTTTTACTGGTAATATCGATAGTTCTTATTATAATAATATGTGTTATGAATGAGTATTTTAAAGATATGAAAATTGGTGTGGAGAAAGAGGACAAAAATAAAAAGTTGATGGTTCGAAAATTATGATCATATTGTTTATATCTTTGCTGCAAATGCCGGTCAACTTTGACCGGTTTTATCTCAGGAACCACTCATCACAATTAAACGTTTTTTCTTTTAAAAGAAGCGTCCTGCCGCTTTTTTTCCAATTCCCTTTCCACGATTTAATTTAATTTAATATTTCCCGAAATATTCTGTTTGTTTATAAGCCAAAAAATTGTTTATAATTTTACAATATTCCTGAGGCCGCTTAAATAGTCCAATTTCAATTCTGTAAAGTACATTAGATAGGTACAGTGTCTTTTTATACAAAAATCATAGTTATTCTTATGTATCATAATAATTATTATTGTGGTTATTACAGCGACCGTAAACTTTTAATCAACAATTCAATTGTTGCTAAACTGTTCATTCAGTTTCCATCGGCTTCTGGAATTATAATCTATACGAAAAGAGCTTTTATATTACCAAGTTATTTAATTATTGATAAACAATTACTTATCTAAAATTTTAGTTGAAAATTAAAGATTTTGTTGGAAAACCCCGCATTTTCCGGGGAAAATTTTCATCTAAGTACATCGGGAAAAACACACCTCTATGCAGAATTTAATTACGGTGAATTTTTACTTGGGTGTAACGTTAAAATTTTGGAGTTGTAGAGCAAAAATTGAAAAAAAAAAACACGATTTTCTGACGCCATTTTGTTTATAAAAAAAGTAGCACACTATCTGCGAACTTTGCATACCTATATTATTAATATATATATATATATATATATATATATATATATATATATATATATATATATTATTAATTTGGTTTCTTGGGTTTAGGTTCATAACAGAAAAAAAGGTGACTATGATGTTGTCATACTTATTCGACGTTTCGGCTGGATATCCATGCCTTTTTCAAGAATTATGATTACATGACTAAAAAAACAATTCATCAACGATACAATACTAAAATTTAATAAAAGATTTTGACTTACCCTACATGCAAAGTTGGTAGTGAAACAGAAATACATAAATAGATAAATAGACGTCACGAAATAAAACAATGGTGAAACATAGGAATACACCCACTAGTCATTACGTTTAAAATATAATGTGTCAAAATTAGTGTGATGTTTTATCGATGTTTGAAACATCAATTAAATAATTAATTGATTTCGCATCATAGGCGTGCTGAATTTTCTTTGGTATAGTTCAAATTAAGTTAAAACTATACCAAAGAAAATTCAGCACGCCTATGATGCGAAATCAATTAATTATTTAATTGATGTTTCAAACATCGATAAAACATCACACTAATTTTGACACATTATATTTTAAACGTAATGACTAGTGGGTGTATTCCTATGGTTCACCATTGTTTTATTTCGTGACGTCTATTTATCTATTTATGTATTTCTGTTTCACTACCAACTTTGCATGTAGGGTAAGTCAAAATCTTTTATTAAATTTTAGTATTGTATCGTTGATGAATTGTTTTTTTAGTCATGTAATCATAATTCTTGAAAAAGGCATGGATATCCAGCCGAAACGTCGAATAAGTATGACAACATCATAGTCACCTTTTTTTCTGTTATGAACCTAAACCCAAGAAACCAAATTAATAAAATATATTAAGGTTCAAGAATCTAACTCAAACTATATATATATATATATATATATATATATATATATATATATATATATATATATATATATACAATCATAAGATTCGATTCCAGCAATAAAATTGCTGGTAAATAATTTTTCCTTTTATTTTGCTAATTAGCCCAGAGTATAATAGCCACGTTGTATGTAACTGGCAAGTTTTCATTCCATTCCATCTTTTTTGGAGACGGTTACGCAGATCGCTCTACGCATATTATAATAATTTGTGTATTCGGAGGAATAGGAATTGAACTTTGATAACGGTTGTGAATGCAATGGAAATTTATCATCGTGAAGTTTTATAAATATTAGAACAAAATTATCTGCATTACAAAATGTCAACCAGTTTGTTTTCCTTTATATTATTGTTATCGCATTATCTGGAATTGAAAACATGGTACAGATATCAAAACAAAATTATAATATAGTAATATTATTTATTAGTCGCCTCCCGGGGTACCAAATACAACCACAACAGGTAATGTCAATCTAGGGTGATATGAATACAATTTTTATAATTTTCTAGTGCTTAAAGGTTACTCTAAAATGTATTAATGAGTAACTAATGAGTTAGTTGGCTTTAATATTGGTACTATAGAAATAGTGAATCGGTAAAACATGTTCTTCTTGTTCTTCTTTGACGCTACATCCCTTTGTCAGTGCTGGCCTGCTTTAGGATATCCTTCCATTCTGCCATTTCTGATGGCTTCCTTTCTTTCCTTTACCCCTGTCTGATGTCTTTAAGATCCTCCCCTACATCGTTTATTGATATTTTTTGTTGTTTTTCCTTGAAGTTTCCATCTCTGTATTACTGCTAGATTATGTGGTAACGAATAGAAAGTCAAAACATTTTAAACGTTTAAGAAATTATCAAATGAAAAGAAATGCTACAGGAAATAGTAAGTTTTAACAAATAAGAAAAATATTTTGAGTACTCCTTCATTATTTTATGTAGAAGTTCTTTATTTACGTATTTTCATTTGTTGTTTAGTTATTGCCAACGTAAACAAACTGCATATTCGTAATATACGTAAACAGTACATACAAATTTTAAAAAGAAACGTCAAAATGCATGATCAAGAATCGGAGATACGTGATAGCTCGAGATACGTGATATTTCATTTTTCGATATCACCGATGTAAAACGGGTTCTACATTCTCGGCGAAGTTACTTCGCCAAAGTTGACCGAAGTCGGAAGTACCCTCTCTACACACTCGTTCGAAGTGCGATACTGACAAAGAACGGTGTGATAACGATAAAGATCCCTTTGACCAGACCGACAGATTTCGGAAGTAGAGCGAAGTCAAGCAAGGTTACACAAGGTGGCATTCTACACTCTCGTACTTGTTGAACTTCGATCGACTTCGGCGAGAGTGTAGACGGCGTTTAAAAAAGGAACTAACTTCGTCCAGAATAATCGCAGGAGAACTTTTTTTTTAAACTTAACAGCTTTTCGAACATTCGGAAATAACAAAAAAGTTATTCAAATTTTTTAAAAACAAAAAAAATTTAAATGTTTTTGCAATGTTGGTAATGGTTTTTTCTACCTTTTTGTAAATTCTTATGATAGAATAACTCTCTCTTGCTTACGCTACCCGTAGAATGATTGTCAAGTTCAGTTTTTTATGACTTATATTATTGCAAAAAAAGTTGTTAGTCCATGTGGTGAGACCGCTCCCGTCTCAAAAACATTTCTAATTCGGTTTCTCTGCGGATTCATATTCAAAAATGTCCCCTTTAAACAAATTTGAAGGGTGCCGGACGGAATTTTTGGGCAGAAATTGTTTAGACTAAACAATTTTTTTAAACAAATACATAAGATTACCTTTTATTGCTCCAAAAAACATATTTTTAGGGTTTTTGGGTCATTCTAAACAAGAAAGGTATCTTGTGATTTTTCTCAAATATTGACAGTTTTCGAGTTATAGGCGATTTAAAATCTAAAAAATGCGAAAATACGCACTTTCGAGGCTTAAAAACTCATATTTAAATTAGTATTTTTAAGGGTGCCAATAACTTGTATTAAAGTTTAAACATTCCTTTTCAAGATTCCGAAGAGTGATCGGGTTTAACTTCAATTTAGACCGTAGTTTTTTAATTGTTAATTATGCGTGTCTATCCGGTTTTTTTGTTCCTGGGTACTCTGTCAAAAACCTTTTCTAAATCCATAAATGCAAAATACGCTTTCTTTTTCCTCTTTAAAACTTTATCAATGATCTGATTTATTGCAAATATATGATCCTGGACGCTTCTTCCCTTCCTAAAACCGCTTTGAGACTTTTCTAATGTAGGTTCAATAATTGGTCTCAATCTGTTCTCCAATACTCTTTCATACACTTTCAAGACTGTACTCAACAATGTAATTCCTCGGTAGTTATTGCAATCTTTAGTATCTCATTTTTTGTTCCATCTCCAGAAGAAGTTCCTTTCTTTGTCGTCCCATGTATTTTATCATTTCTGTAGTAATATGGTCATGTCCCGGCGATTTTCCATTTTTCATTTTCATGATAGCTTCGTTTAATTCATCTAAATGAATTTTATTAAATTTCTTTAAAATAAATATTGTTTGACTTCGTGTGTTTTTTTTTAATTCTCACGAAATAGTAAGAAATATCAGATGATTCTGTATAAGCTTGAGTGTGTGTGTATATCTTGACAAAGTTACCTCAAGAAATGTGTATAGAAAATGTATGCAAAATTTCAGATGTCTTGGTCAAGTAGTTGTTGTTACAATGTCCACCGCCTTTGAAAAGGCAGTTTTAAGAAAAATTCGTTTAAAGTGTTGGCAACGATATTTTTGAATCGCGGAGTAATCTACAAAAGAAATGGGGAACAGTTGTTGAACGTTTCTCACTACGCTCAAGCGTGCTGGGTGCTGGCGCGAAATCGCGGCAAAGCTAGTCGAAGATAGGAATATTTAAAATGCTGTATCTCTGGTAATTTTACTCCGCTCAATCTAAAATTTTCAGAGACTATTCTAGAAGTTATGCACTTTTATTTAAAATAATAAAAAAATTGAAAATTTAAAACTATATTCCCCTCTCTTAAGTAGAGGTTAATTCCAAAATGTCATCAAAATCGACGTCAGTGTTGATGGAAATCGGAGGTTAGACCTTATTTTAACCGCGGTGCACTGGACTATAAAGAATGCTAATATAATCGTCAGAGAACGTCATTGAAAACAAATCCGGGATATTTAGAAATTTATAACAATACTAAATAAAATAACATTATCAAGATACTACTAAATTCTAAATAACAAGAGTGACAATGATTGTTAACAATCAATACACCAGTGACAATATATTATTCATAACAATTTATAGACCATCTCTTATACCCAATTTTATTTTTATACGTAATTTTTATTTGTTTGTCATTTATATGTATAAATTATCGATTATAATAATTTCTACAATGATGTAGCGAAACTAACGTATAATATTATGTACTTGTAGTTGTCATTAAAAATTCGATTTGGAATTACCACAAGCAATGATGTGACTAATACAAGAGGAAATACCGGATAAATATTGCTTGTTCCGAAATTATTGCATATCATTATGGATTAATTTTATTACTAATAGACCAGTAAGGACCTGTGAAAAAGCGTCTATTTTTGGATGTGAGAGGTGGCATCATAGGCGTAACCAGGATGATCCTAAGGGGGGGTTACAACTACCTGAAAGGGGGGGGTTACAACTACTGGAAGGTCTCTGAGGGCTATGGTGTTAAGCGTATAGAGCTCAAAGTACATCCCAATGGGGGGTTACAACCCCCAAAACCCCCCCTGGTTACGCCTATGGGTGGCATTCGGATTTTTGCAGATAAAATTAGGTGATACCTTCAGTTATAATAATTGACTTATGCTCCTTCTCAAATATGCCCGAAAGATTAATAAAAAAATTAAAATATTTAAAACTTTCGGAAAACGTCTTTTTTTTTCTGCTTTCTTTGCTTATAACTTTAAAACGATTCGTTTTGGAACAAAGTCGTACAGAAATAAAATAAAGATAATTGAATTTTGTATGATATACGACTGGTCAAAAATGTCTTAACGTATTAACTTTTCTGCAATATAGCAATAAATACAAAATAAGGGGGCAAAATACGCCTGTTGTTATTCAATGTTTTTAACCACTTTGGTGGCACATAGAACCTTAGTATGTAATACTATTTTTTCCAATGCTTCTCCTGTCAGGCCTTCTTTTTCCCCTCTTCTTGATTTTCACCAATTATTTTTCTCATAAATGTCAATGAGCTTGACAAAGTCTTCACGAATGTTGTTATTGTGTATGCATCTCAAATTTAGAGAAAAGCTGTTCCATGTAGGATACGTGAGTCGTTTCGTCAAATATGACAGAGTAATAATTTTCACTTTGAACCTGATTCATTATTTGTTCAATTATTTCTTCACTACATGTTATCAATTTATTTTGAATGGTGCTACTAATGTATTGTAGCGTGATTAGTGTAATTACTTCTAATTACAATAAAACTAGCGGTTCGTAATTTATATACGACTTTATTTATATAAGTTACAGACGAATTTATCTTATACACTAAACTTATTCACAAAATATGCCCGTATTTATACCCAGTTGTTATTCTGGAACAATCGACTCCCATCTCGAGCTATCGGCTTGTTCCGCCTACGTGACGTACCTTCCAGAATTCTCCGGCGAGGCCTAGCACATCCGATTACGTCATTCTCGAGGTGTTTACTGTTATACGGGGATCGGCCAAGATTTCTCTTCCGCTACACTGCTCCCCTCTTAAGATCTGAGCGTCTCGATCAGCAACTCTAAATGAAGGCCCAGGATGGCGGAATCTACACGACTCTCCAGCTCTGCATACACCCTTCAAGAAGAAATAACAGTCTACTGTCTTTGAAGGGTACGACATCTTCGGGTTCATGCAACACACAGTGATTTGTACACCAGTTCCTCTGAAGACCACTTCAAGCATGCTTCTCACAATCTTCCAATCCAGATTTTCTACTGCATGGCCTATTTTTGGTAAAGCCAAATTTTTGATGTCATAATTACACACGATTTTCTTCAAATTAGTTAGAGCACGCCATATGTTCTCGTAGCTTGGCGTGTCCGTATAAGACTTTCTGGTCACCATATACAGCAAAGATCGAGGACCATCTTCCAATCGCAGTACTCTTCCAATTTTAGGCTGCTGATTTCTTAACTCGTCCAGGCGGCCGAACTTTCTATTGAATACGGACGATATTCCTTTAGTCATCTCGAGGTCTTGGGCAACACAGTGGGCCAGAGAGACGTTTTCTGGAACACCAAACAGATCTTGCTGAACTTCTGTGGTCACGCCGAATCTAGCACTCTTTCTCGCTGCGTAATTTGACATAAATTGATTAAAACTTGGCTGTGCGACATCTTTCATCTCCTGTTGGAGGACTCGTGCTTCTTCTGTTTCATTTGAGCCAGCATATGGTGCAAGACGATTTATGTGAATAACTTTTGGTTTACCGTTTGGCAACTTCTTAATTCTATATATTACGTCATTTATTTTCTTCTTAACTTCATACGGACCTTCCCATTGTCTTTGCAGTTTAGGACACAAGCCTCGACGACGCTGCGGATTATAAAGCCAGACAAGATCACCTACTTCGAAGCTTTCATTCTTGCATCGAGAATCATATTGATCTTTCATTCTGTCACTGGCTATCTGGATGTGTTGTCGGGCAAGTTCATGAATGTTGTTCATTCGTAATTTCAGGCGGTCAACGTAGTCTTCGCCTGCAACATGTTCCTCGGAAGGTCCGCGGCCAAACTCTAGGTCGCAGGGCAACCGAACTTCACGACCCAACATCAGGCAGGTTGGTGTTTGACCTGTAGTTTCATTTACGGCCGAGCGGTAGGCCATCAGGAATAAATGAATGTGTTGGTCCCAATCTCGCTGATGTTCAGATACAACTTTGGACAAGTGTTTACCCATCGTTCGGTTCATCCTCTCGACCATCCCATCTGATTGAGGATGCAGGGGTGTTGTTCTGGTCTTATTGGCACCAATCAATTTACAAACGTTTTGGAAAAGAGCTGACTCAAAGTTTCGCCCTTGGTCGGAGTGGATCTCCAAGGGAACACCAAATCGGCTAAAGAATTCTTTAACAAGTACCTCTGCAACGGTAGCAGCTTCTTGATTTGGTAATGCATAGGCCTCAGTCCATTTTGTAAAATAATCCATGGCTACCAGGATGTATTTATTTCCAGCATCGGTTTCTGGAAATGGACCTGCAATGTCGATAGCTACTCTTTCCATAGGACTTCCAACATTGTACTGTCTCATGGGTGCTCTCTTTTTACCAACCGGACCATTACCGGATGCACACGGTTCACATTTTCGGCACCATCTTCTTACATCATCTTTACAGTTCACCCAATAGAACCGTTCTCGAACCTTTTGCAGAGTCTTCGTAATACCAAAGTGTCCACCTGATGTACCGTCATGCAACTGACGCAATACTTATGACACTTTACTTTTAGGTACAATTAACTGAAGCTTAGATTCTGTACCATCATCGTTCTCAAAGGTTCTGTACAGAAGATCATCTTTTAGTACCAGGCAATTCCATTGGCTCCAGTAGGCCTTGACTTCTGGACTACATGCACTAATGTTCTGCCAACTAGGTCTCTCACCTTGCCGCATCCAATCCAATACTCTTTTTATACATGGATCATCTTCTTGGGCGTCTTGTAACTGTTGGGGCTGCCATTGCTCATTAATTACGGTGGTTCGTCTCACGGGGCAAAATCGTTCCTCTAATTTGGCACAGTGATTACAATTCGCACTGCATGGTCGTCTCGAAAGGGCATCAGCATTTGAGTGAACTCTTCCGGCCCTGTGTTCTATCTCGTAATCATATTCTTGTAATCGTTCTAACCATCTTGCCATCTGGCCCTCTGGATTACGGAATTGTATGAGCCATTTTAGAGCAGCGTGATCGGTGCGAAGAAGGAACTTTCTGCCATACAAGTATTTATGGAAATGTTCGCAAGCCTTCACTACACCCAGCAGTTCTCTTCTGGTAACGCAATAGTTTCTTTCCGGTTTCGACAGGACTTTGCTGAAATAAGCGATGACTTTTTCCTGTCCGTCCTGGATTTGGGAGAGAACAGCTCCTATAGCACTGTTGCTAGCATCGGTATCCAAAACAAATTTTCCTGCCTGTCCCGGGTAGCTTAATATCGGTGCACTGATCAGAGCCATTTGTAGTTGTTCGAAAGCTTTTTGGCACTCTTCACTCCATGTATATTCTTTGCCCTCCTCCGTCAACTTTGTTAGGGGCTTGGAGATATTGGCAAATCCTTTGACAAATCGTCGGTAATATGTACATAGGCCAAGGAAACTTCTAATTTCATGTTTATCTTTTGGTACTGGCCAATCTTTAATTGCTTCAATCTTTTCAGGATCAGCTGTTACACCATTACTCGATACAATATGTCCCAAATACTTAACTTCTCGTCGAAACATGTGACATTTCTTCGGACTTAACTTCAAGTTCGCTGCCCTCAATCGTTGAAAGACTTCTATTAGATTCTTGGCATGTTCATCAAAGGACCTTCCAACCACAATTACATCATCCAAGTAAACCAGGCATGTTTTCCATGTTAGACCTCTTAAAACTGCCTCCATTAATCTTTCAAATGTGGCAGGGGCATTACATAAACCAAACGGCATAGCCGTAAACTGCCAAAGCCCTGATCCTATCGAAAATGCGGTTTTCTCCCGATCGGCTGGCTCCATGTCTACTTGCCAATATCCACTTTTTAAATCGAGTGTGGAAAACCAACGAGAACCGGAGAGAGTATCCAATGTATCGTCTATTCTGGGCAAAGGATAACCATCTTTTTTTGTTACCGCATTGAGCTGGCGGTAGTCGATACAAAAACGCGTTGAACCATCTTTCTTCTTTACCAGAACTACTGGTGATGTCCATGGACTGTTCGATGGTTCAATTACCCCTTGTTTGTCCATATCCTTGATAATCTCTTCGGCTTCATCTCTTTTCGCAAATGGAAGTCGTCTAGGCCGTTGTCTGATTGGCTGAGCGTCTCCGGTATTTATTTTATGCGTTACTATGCTTGTTTTGCCCTTATCCTTCTTATCAATAGCAAAACCATCTTGATACTCTATCAGCATAGACCTTACTTTTTTCGTTCGTTCATAGTCAAGGTCTTGGCATCTTTCAATGATCATCTCGACAAGGTCTTTTGGATACTTTGACTTTGATGATTTCTCATTGGTATTCATAGAGCAAATTGAAGCCACGGGAACACACTGTCCGATCAAAGCTCCTCTACTTAACTTAATAGCAGTTTCCCTTAAATTCATAACTCTTACAGGGATGACATCTCGAACTTTTACCAAAGTTTTCGCCGTTAGGAACTCGACATTTTCTACATCTTCGACCATCCTTAAACTTCCCTCTCGGCAGTGTCCATCAAGCATGGTCATCAGAATTTTCTCACTATTACCGGGTATGGTTACGTCGCATGTAGTTAGTAAGCGGATGACATCTTCTTTGTCGTCGTGAAAGGGCAACTCTTCACCGTTGATCCTGAGAACTCCATTTTGAACATCCAATATTGCCCCCACTTTTCGTAGTACGTCCATCCCCAATATGAACTCGTCGGAGATCTCGGCAATTAATACTTGATGTTCAACTGTGGTCTGGCCAATGGATACTGACATATTAGCCTCGCCATATGTATTAATTAGCTCACCAGTCGCTGTTCTAAGCTTTACTGTTGCAGGTGATAATTTATTATGGTCTCGTACTACATCTGGACGTGCGATAGTTCTCGTTGCACCTGTATCCACCAAAAATGATCTACATCTATTACTGATACGACCTTCGATGTATAAGTTGTGGATTCCACCGGAGGACGTAAGGTTGACAGTTACTATGGGGGCTCTAGTTCTCGAGGTCGGCAGTTGCCCCTTGGTGTCGACCCGCTCGTTTTCCGACGGCTGTACGATCTTCTTACAATTACGACGAATGTGGCCTACGTCTCCACAATTCCAACATCTAGGCTCGCGTCTCTTTGGCATCTGATTACTTAATACTCTCCGTATCATTTCCTCCAGACGTTCATCGTTGTGTTCGTCACTTTCTTCAATGGTTCTTACTCTATGGCCTCGTGAAGTTTGACTAGCCGTTTCGTGTTCCAATGCAATAGCAAGTGCTTCATCTAAAACTTTCGGTCTTGCTAGTCGTAAAGCTTTCTGTAGTTCATTATCTTTCAGCCCATTGACGAAGGTATCTACTGCAATTTCTTCTAAAACGCTGTCTGGCACCTCTGGATAAGCCAACCGCACCACACGAGCCACATCTGCTTCAAATTCTTGCAGATTCTCACTTGCTCGTTGACTTCTACTTCGCAGTTGTGCTTTGTATACTTGTTGTAGATGGGCATCTCCATAGCGTTTTTCTAGACGAGTGAACAAGGTCTGGTAACAATTTTCTTGACCCTTAGGAATTGATCTTAATATATCTGCAGCATCACCTCGCAAAGCAGCAGTCAAGGAAACAGCCTTTTCCTGTTCGGTCCAATGATTGGCGGTCGCAATAGCTTCAAATTGTCTAAGATATATGGACCAAGAGGACTTTCCATCGAATGGTGGTAATTTGAATCTCATATTATGCGACGTTTCGTCTCTCGGTAGTTCATCTTTCACTACAGGATCTAAAGCTACTGCATTAACTGACGGTTGCACTTTTGTATCGGTTATCATGCTCTCTAATTCTTTGATCTTCTCTTCTACGGCCAAAACTACTGCATTAACTGAAGGTAGAACTTTCGTATTGGTTACCATAGTCTCTAGTTGTTTGATCTTCTCTTCTAACATTTCTTTATTGTCGTCTACACTTTTCTGTATCTTATCGAATGTTCTAGAAACTTCTTCAAATTTCTCATTGTTCTGTTTACAAACTTCTTCAAGTTTTTCGTTGTTTTGCCTACAGACCTCTTTAAAAGTTTCTTCAATCTTTTGAGAAGTCTCGTCGAATCTTTTAGCAACGTTTTCGAATTTCTCGTTGCTTTTTCTACTAACTTCTTCAAGTTTCTCGTTGTTCTGTCTACTAACTTCTTTAATTACTTGAGAAACACTTTCAAATTTCGATAAGATCGCTTGTTCTGCTGTCTGGAAGTGGAACGTCTTTGGGTCCTCTCCATTCTTCTTGAGGACCTCGTCGAGTCGTGCTTTCAGGACTTTCTTGGACCCACTGGCATCTTGCTCGTACTCTTCTAATTGTTCACGGAGCTGTTTTAGCGAGAGTTCTTCTAGCAACATCTTTAGTCGGCACACACGTACTTTTCACAATGTCTTTTAAGTCTTTCCGAATACCGAACAATCAACGCACTCCGGTTATTCCCGACGAATAAAGTTCAAAAGTCTTTTAAAGTCTCTCTGTAATTCACTTATTTATATCGCACTAAGTTTACCGAACACCGACACCAACTGTAGCGTGATTAGTGTAATTACTTCTAATTACAATAAAACTAGCGGTTCGTAATTTATATACGACTTTATTTATATAAGTTACAGACGAATTTATCTTATACACTAAACTTATTCACAAAATATGCCCGTATTTATACCCAGTTGTTATTCTGGAACAATCGACTCCCATCTCGAGCTATCGGCTTGTTCCGCCTACGTGACGTACCTTCCAGAATTCTCCGGCGAGGCCTAGCACATCCGATTACGTCATTCTCGAGGTGTTTACTGTTATACGGGGATCGGCCAAGATTTCTCTTCCGCTACAGTATGTTGTTTAGGAAGATGCTGTGGATAGGCGTTGTTTAAGAATCTGATCTCCTGATGCGATTTTAAACCTTAACAATTCCCCTCATTGCTAGGTCCAGCATCTTCGTCCAGAAGCAGGCCATATCTCGATGACCTCTTAGAGGAATATTTTGTCGACCTAAGAACCCTATAGACTCTACTATTGATCGTAATCTTTCTCAATTTTCTTGTATCTCTTTGAGAGTGTCTGAGTTGACCTCTGAGAGTCTATCTGGTTAATGACTTTTGCGGGTTGCGATAACTTTGTAGAAAATCCAGCCCAACCTGAACGAACTCCTTGTGATATGATGTTTTTTCATGGGTTTGTATGCCTTCGTCTTAACCCATGAGTTTGGCAAAAGATGATAAAGGTTTAATGACAAGGCTTTGGGCTGTCATCCCTTTATTGTGACCCTATTTTTCATTAGAAAACAATCGAAAGTACCAACCAACTTTTTGGTTCTCAATGCTGGTGACCCACGTAAGGTTTTTTTTCTTTTTTATTCTGTATGTGTACAGAATGTGGAAATTGATACGATTTTAATGGCTGCCAAGATCGTTCTAACAATCGACACTCTGTAAAATTATCAACATTTTGATTTACAAAACATCCTACGTCATCCTTGAAGCTTCCGTTACTGCTTTTGTTCAACTCTAGTCCAGAAAGACATATTTATCCCCTGTTTTATACATATATAATGTGTTTAAAACTAAAAACATTTTATCTGCAAATATTTAAATTTATATTTTTTTAAAGTCTCGGAGGGGGCCATGGCCCCCTCCCTGGATCCGCCTTTGGATGACGGTCGCTAATTTAATAATTTTTCCCATCCAAAAAGTGCATAACGTTATTTAAGAAGTTTTCACTTCAAAAATTTATTTCATCGAATATTTCGTCGAAGTGACGACGGTCGCTAATTTAATAATTTTTCTTCATGAAAAAAGTGCACAACGTCCCTAAAGAAGTTTTGAGCTTCAAAAATGTATTCCCCGAGTAACAAAATCTGGCCCTTGATATGCTTATTTTGACACGTTTATGCACTTTTGGATGCAATTATCTACTTTTGAAAGCAATTATGCTTTCTACCCATTGATCTATTGTAGACTTTTTTCCTGGCGTCATTCTGAACACAATGCAAAAAGTTACAAATCTGTAAGTATAGTAGGTGCTGTATTTAGCACTATTCCGGTGTTTTTAGTGCTAAATGCCTTGTCTTATAGTCTATATAGATCAATAGTTGAAATTTTAAAGGTATATTAGTCACCGTTATCAATAAAATTGATGATTAGTTAATTACAGTATAAATAGATAACAACCTAATCAACATAATATCTAAATCTAAAAACATACTACATAAAACTTGTTACATTATGTTGTAATTGAACAAAAAATATTTCGTATTTATTTTAAAATTGTCCAGTTTAGGAGGTCAATGGTTCAAGAAACCGAATAAAGTATAACTGTTATTTCTTTCTAAATATGACTCACTTTAAATTATATAAAGCTGTAAAACACATTTTAAAGACAATGAACCTATTCACACATACAACAAAAATTATGTCATTAAAATACACAACACATACCTATCTTTAAAAAACTACTAAATTCTATTTTTATACATTTGAAACCATTTTAATTTTTTAGACACTATAATAAGTAATTATCATCAGAAAACAGAAATTTTAACGGTATCACTCATATAACGGGTTGCTCATTAGACGCTAATATTTTCAAGCAATTTTAGTTCAGAGAAATAAGCTAAAACAGTGCTTCCCAAACTGTGCGCCGCGGCCCCCTGGGGCGCCGTGGCTCGACCACAGGGGCGCCACGAAAGTTTTCTTCCAATATTAGACATAATCACATAATTACCTTCAAGTATTAAACATTAAACTAAAGTTGTTATGACAACTTTTTAACTTTTAAAATATACCTATATAAAACTGTTTCCCATGATAAACGAATTCAGTTATTAGTAATTTTATTTGATGCCGACAATATATCCTCGATATTTTAAATTCCACGAAACAATTCTCTTACTAGTGTAAATTGACTTCGGACCGACAGGCCATAAATCACTGCCGGTCGGCAAATACAAACGTCTCTTTGCACGTGCACATTTTAAAACTATGAATTTTTAGTTATCTAAATTTAGCTGCTAAAAAATATAAAAAAAAGTACCGTTTTTGAGTTTTATAGATCTCAATAATCAAAACCTCTAAGTTTCATGCAGTGGATTCAGTGGACGTGTTAAGTTATTAACAATTTAAGGTCAAAAGTTTAGAACTTTCGACTAGCTCCATAGGCGGAACCAGGGGGTGGTTTTGGGGGTATAAAGCCCCCCCCTTTTGAATGCACTTTGAGCTCTATACGCTTAACACCATTATTATTCCATACCCCCCAGAGACCTTCAAGTATACGTAACCCCCCTTCCCCCCTTGAGGTCATTCTGGTTAATCTCTGTCTAGATCTAGCAGATTCGTATTTATAGAAAACTGTAAAAAACTTAGTATTCTCAATTTTCAAGAAATGTTAAAACTATTGTAAAAAAGGAACCGACAACCTTGATATTGCGTGGGTCTTATAGTGATAAAAATGTGGTTAAAATTTCAGAGTGATACATAAATTAATTTGAAACTTATTCAATTTGTTTATCCCAAACAACTTTTTTCTCAATAACATAAGTCAGAAGAGAATGAACTGAACTTAAGTGCTTAGGTAGAGCTCCATTTTCCTGGCCCATTTTAATTTCCCGGGAATCGGGTGTCGGAAAGTTGGAATTCTCGGGAATACCCGGGAATCAGGAAATTTAAAAATAAAAAGAAGAAATTGTTTTTTAAATTTTTTAATGCAATTAAGTAGTATAAAAACTTATAAATTGTATTAGATATTAAAAAATTTTTAGAAAAATTCAAAAATTTAAAAAAAGTTCAAAATTTTAAAGGAAATAATAGAAAAATTATAAATTTGTTTTTAATCTGAATTCGTTGTTATTTATTTAAATTTATGTTTAAAAAAACATTGTTCAGTATTTGATCTTTCAGCTCCTTTTCTTGTACAGAAATTTGCTTTGAAAAGCTGAAAACGCGATTTAGTCCAGAAAGCCACTGCGCATCCGCTAGGAAAAATATTCCGATTCGGATTTTTTGCACAATCTTACTCAAAAAGGACCTCTTTTAACAAATTTGCATGTTGCCAGGACCAAAAGTGGGTCAAAAATTTTTTAAACGTTTTTTTTTTGTTTTTCCTAAAATTATTTTTTTTGCATGGAACAAAGTTTTTTTAGGTTTTTTGGATCATTACAAACAGAAAAGGTCTTTAGTGACATTTCTCTAAAGTTGATAGTTTTTGACATACTTATAAGCGACTAAAAATTGAAAAATTGCGAAATCAGCCATTTTTAACCCTCAAAAACTATGTGAAAAACTGAAAATTTGAATGTTGCCAACGTTGGTAGGTATTCTTTAAACATCGATTGATGAAATCTAGAAGAGTTTTTGCAATACAATATTCAAAACTCCTTTGTTTTTTAATTGCTAATCAAGCGTGCGCGACACTATTTTATACCGACAGTATGGTGCAAATGAAAGAAATAAATTCGTTATTTCGTAAATTTGCAATTTTAAGGAAAAATCCCGAAACAGGTCGATTTCTATTTTTAAGTTATGATATTGTGGCATGTATGGTATACGAGTAACGTCATCCATCTGAGCGTGATGACGGGCATATTTGGCAGATCTGACGCATCAAATTACCCAACAGGGTAATACCACAAATTATTTTTTCTATGTATGAGTAAAATCATAAGTATTCTCTGGGAATTCCTGACATAACAGGTTTGTGGGACTGGATAAAACACGTAATATAATGAAAGATGAAAGTCATCCCTATGGATATGTATGAATAACTTTGCAAAATGCAAGTCATGATATTTTGTCCCTGAAGCATACTATAACATTCTTATGAATAAGTACCTTAGCAGCGCCAAAACATAAAACATATGGTTTTCGCTGACAGTGATAGTTAAGTCGTCATATCTAGTTGTGTTAATTTTAGTTTCAACAAATCGTAAGCACCAATTTTGCCAAAATGGGATTTTTAAATTAAATGATTGCTTTAGGATAGTTTACTGCTGATTCAAAATTATTTTTCCTATAATAAGAGCCTAAGTGTCTAAAATTGTATTTAATTTTTATCCTAAGCACCACATTTTAACCTCACGTTGCGCTTTTTATATCCTAAAGCTGGTAACGACAAATTATCGTAAATGCCATAAATAATGTCCATTACGTTGGCATGTTTTGTTACTTCGGATAAGATTAAATGATGGACATGACCGTTAGATGACTCAGTGTTGTCTTAAATGTGTCAGAAATTTGATAAAACCTTTTTTGTTAAAAATTTTCAGTAGTTGTGGTAAGATTTTATTACTTGTTTTTATGTTTTAAAACAATCCAAAACTTCCACACAAAACAAGTAATGATAAAGACAGAATCCACGAATTTGTAAAGAAACTTCCTACTGTTTCTTCTGATTATTGTAGGTCAAGTACAACAAAAATGTACCTACCGAACTCAGAAATGTATCTTATCTTTATATAAGTAATGTTTATTAAAGATCAGTTTGAAAATCATAAAACAAAAACTAAGCATGATCAGTGGCGTAGCTGATGATTGCGGGGCCCCCCGCGACAACTTTTATGGTCTCCCGTATTATAAACATAACGACAACTAATAACAGTATAATTACTAAAATGGGTGTATAACAATATTTGGCCTTTCTTTAATAAGTCTTCA
Organism: Diabrotica virgifera virgifera; assembly: GCF_917563875.1. Taxonomy (NCBI): domain Eukaryota; kingdom Metazoa; phylum Arthropoda; class Insecta; order Coleoptera; family Chrysomelidae; genus Diabrotica; species Diabrotica virgifera. Next base: position 208,083,129 of record NC_065445.1, on the reverse strand, counting down.
TTAGTTAGTGTTAACAGATTTTTTGGGAATAGACATGAAAACCTATTATACATACGGTGACCATATGTACTTATTTAAGTAGGACAGTACTTTGGTCCAAGAGCTGTGAGACATTTTTGAGTAGGTATTTTAGGCAAGCTGAAAATTTTTCAGGTGACTCTTCCATAATTGCCTAATACAAAAATGCCGGTCTGGCTGGAGGGTAGCGGTTATTTTCCCCAAAAATCCCCCCCAAAGTTAAAAAAAGGGTAAAAATTGTTATTACAAAAAATATCATTGACGTGACTTTAAAGTAAATTTAAATATTCAAATATTAGGAAAATAAACAAGCCAGGCGATTTGAGGGCGATTTTAGCTCTGCAAGATACTTGCATGGGCGTCCCAGGATTATTTTCAGGGGATGCATATTAACTTCAGAAGATTTTATCTGAATCTGTACATACTATTAACATGTATAAAATATACAACTATACATGCATAGCTATGTATATTCCTTCTGGACAGGGAGGTACAATTGTTATTTTGACAGGGTATTTTTTAATATTAAAAATAAATATTCTAAAAAAGGCAGCTTTTTGGTGAAATTTTCCAACTGCCATGTGATCAAACAAATTACGGGTTCATATAAATGAAAAGCGCTATAGGTAAGCAGCAGTGTGAGAAAGAGCGTATACCGATAGCTGTTTGCGTCCTCTGTTCTAGCGAAGTGAGTCCGTTCGCTCGAGAAAAATCACGTGACCTGGTGATACCCATGTTGTTGTGCCTCGAAACGTTAGAGTAATTGTTATATATTATAGTTTTTTAAGTAACTTTTCCTTAATTAAAGGAAAATAATACGTACTATACAATAGATTTTGCAAATATGATAGGAAATGACAAATTTATTATTATAAATATATAGGTAGAAAATTATAAAACTATAAACTAAATAAATTCTGTGTCCGAATCTTGTACTTCTTCTTCAAACTCCTCATCTGAGCTTAAATATTCATTCTTTTCTTCTTCGTCAGACTCCCCTCGAGACTCAGATTATTCTTCTACATGAACTGTAGATAGTTGTAATATGCATTTAGAATTTATTAAAAATTAATTACTGATTAATTAATTGATTTGCTACGTATTCTCTGTCATTTTGTACGGAGTCGAAGCCTGCACAACCACGGGCGCATCTAAAGAAAGACTTGCCATTGTTGAGATGTGGTGTTATCGAATAATGTAAAAAAATAATGTACACAACACGTAACAAACGCGGAAACATTAAGAAAGATGAAAATTAGACAAGAAATACTCAACACTATGAAGGAAAAAAATGAGCTACTTTGGTCATATACTAAGAAATAAAAAACCTGATGTGATTGGTTATATAAGGAAAAGTATTAAGTATTGGTTTTAAAAGAAAGAATACGTAGCAACTCAATTAATTAATCACTAATAATCTTTTAATTAACTCTAAATACATATTATAACTATTTACAGATTAGGTAGAAGACGAATCTGAGTCTTGAGGGGAGTCTAACAAAGAAAAAGAGAATGAATATTTAAGCTCAGATGAGGAGTTTGAAGAAGAAGTACAAGACACAGAATTAATTTAGTCTATAGTTTAATACTTTTCTACCTATATATTTATAATATTACATTTGTTTTTTTTTCTATCATATTTGCAAAATCTACAGTGATGAGCGCGCTAATAACCGGCAAAACAGCTCAAAAGATGGAAAACATAATACATCTCGAAACAAAAAGAGATGAAACTCTTTTTGTTTCGCAATGTGTTATGTTTTCAACCTTTTGAGCTATTTTGCCGGTTATTAGCTTGCTCATCACTGTATTGTATAGTACGTATTATTTTCCTTTAATTAAGAAAAAGTTACAACAACATGGTTATCGCTAGGTCACGTGATTTTTCTCGAGCGAACGGACTCGCTCAGTTAGAACAGAGGACGCAAACAGCTATCGGTATACGCTCTTTCTCACACTGGTGCTTACCTATAGCGCTTTTCATTTATATGCACCCGTAATTTGTGTGATCACATGGCAGTTGGAAAATTTCACCAAAAAAAACCTGTCTTTTTTAGAATATTTATTTTTAATATTAAAAAATACCCTGTCAAAATAACAATTGCACCTCCCTGCCCGGAAGGAGTGTACATAGCTATGCATGTATAGTTGTATATTTTATACTCGTTAATAGTATGTACAGATTCAGATGAAATCTTGTGAAGTTCAGATGCATCCCCTGAAAATAATCCTGGGACGCCCATGCAAGTATCTTGCAGAGTTAAAATCGCCCTCAAATCGCCTGGTCTGTTTATTTTCTTTATATTTGAATATTTAAATTTACTTTAAAGTCACGTCAATGGTATTTTTTGTAATATCAATTTTTGCCCTTTTTTTAACTTTGGGGTGGATTTTTGGGGAAAATAACCGCTACCCTCCAGCCAGACCGGCATTTTTGTATTAGGCTATCATAGAAAAGTCACCTGAAAAATTTTCAGGTTGCCTAAAATACCTACTCAAAAATGTCTCACAGCTCTTATACTACTTATTTTTAAATATTGTCCTAATGTACTTTAAAACCTTTCTAAGGACACGCGAATGTACTTATTTTTTCTAAGAAATGAATATTTTTATCTTTTACTACTTTTAAACAAATTTCTTTGTATATTTTTCTTTTTGTATACATATATGGTTTCCAATATTTCCATTCTTTTGTTGACTCTTCTCATTACTTCGTTGTTTGTTACAGGCTCGGTTCATGCTAAGTTCAGGTACCTTTACCCACAGTTTAAATGCTTCCAACTTTTTAGTAGTCGACGCGTTAATTGACCATGCTTCTATCCCGTAAACCAGAGTCGAGAAAATATAACACCTTGCCAGCCTAACTCTCAAGTCTTAATTATTTCAATTCTCTTGCACAAACTACCTTTCTTATTTTATTAAAGTTGGTTCTTGCCTTCTCTATTCGAACTTTGAATTCTTTGGAGTAATCTTTTGTGTGATTAATTATTGTGCCAAGATAGTTGTAGTCTTCAACTTGTTCTGAAGTTTTACCTTTAATTGTCAGGCTTTTATCATTATTTTGGGTTTTTGATATCCTCATAAATTTACGAGTAGTTTTCTTGATGTTTACTGATAATCCATATTGTTCTCCATACTCCTTGTTCATTAGATTTTGGAGGTCTTGGAGGTTGTCCGCTATTATGATAGTGTCGTCCGCATATCTAATGTTGTTAATTGGCGTTCCATTTAGGTACCTTTATTCCTGCTGTTTCTCCCTCAAGAACTTTTTTCATAATTTCTTCAGAGTATGCATTTAATAGTAGTAGTGACAATACACACCCCTGTCTCATTCCTCTTTTAATTTCGAACTCTTCTGATGTGGGCTCGTTAATGCGTATGTGTGCCTGCTGTTTATAATATAGATTTGTTATAATTCAAAGGTCATTGTATTGTAATTGTTTTGCTTTGAGGACGTCCATTAGCTCTTTGTGGCGGTCTTTATCGAAAGGCTTGTTGTAATCTATGAAACAGACGTACATTCCTGGTTTACATCCAAGCATCTCTGGATTAGTAGTGTAAATCCAAAGTGGGTTCCTTCAATATCCATATCAAGTGTTTGGCAAATGCGTTTATGAATGATCTTTAAAAACATTTTAAGTGTGTGAGACATCAGGCTTATGGTGCGGTTGTCGTACACAAAACTTCACTGCACAAGTGAAACATTTTTACACAAAATGTGTAACCTACTTAGAAAACTGGAGTACAAATTTTCATGAATTTAAACTATTCAAAAGCATAGATCTAAAGCGGGCTCCACGCTCTCGGCGAAGTTACTTCGCCAAAGTTGACCGAAGTCCAAAGTACCGTCTCTACACACTCGTTCTACTTCGCGAGGAAGTGCGATACCGACAAAGAGCGGTGCGATACCGACAAAGATCCCTTCGACCAGACCGACAGAGAATGGAAGTAGAACGAAGTGAGGCAAAGTTACACAAGGTGGCCGTCTACACTCTCGTACTTGTTGAACCTCGATAGACTTCGGCGAGAGTGTGGAGCTCGCATAAGAAGTGAAATAACATGGAACGATGTTTGTTATTCTCTCCAAGATTTTAAATTGTATATCAAGGCAACCATGTTAAACGAAGATCAACTCTTTGACGAACTGGGAATTTTGAAAGACGTGGCTACAAGTAAAAAAATTGCTGAGTGGAACAGAGAAGAAAAAAATAGTCAGGATCGATGGCTTAAAGTTTTTAAGTGTGTAGATCAATTCAAACTGAAAAACTTAAAAATATTATGTGAATTTATTTTTTGTCTTCCGGGTACTAGTGCGGCTATCGAGCGTTTATTTTCTGTAATAAATAATCATTATTGGACGTCGGAAAAGTCACAAATGTCCATATCCACTCTCAAGGCAGCGATGCTGGTGTACGCAAATTTTGATGAGACTTGTATGAAATGTTTCATTTACTTCAGTCGAAGCCGGACCTTCTTAAATTAATTTCAGTTCAGAAAAATATGAATGATAAAAAAAACCGGAAGAGGATGAGGCTATTCCAGGTCCCTCATCTAAAAGCTCTTAATTACAGGCTTGTAACCAGGGCCGGATTTAAGGGGGGCAGGCTGGGCAGCTGCCCGGGGCCCCCACATTTCGGGGGCCCCCACAAAGCCCCAAACATAAGAGGTTTATTTAAACAGATATTGGCAGGAGATACTGGAACTCGACATCGACAATGTATGTCAAATATAAAATGAAGGAGCGTAGGAGTGATAATATAATAATTGTTCATGGTTATGTTTTTCACCTTCCACAGGATGAGTGTATTGCTTCGTTTGTAAATTCTTATCTAGTGTTCGTACACATTTTAGCCCTAGAGGAATGATTGGAAACAAGCAGATAGTAGGCTTATGGATCACGAAATGTCTAAAGCACACGAAAGAATAATTGGGCGTATTGATACTGAAATAGCAAAACAGGCCGAAGCAATAAAGGAATATTGGAAAATACTCAAAGACTAATTTTAGTGTTATAAAGTTTATTTGTGAACGAGATTTAGCATTTCGCAGCGAAAATGGGTTGTCGAGTTCATAAATGAAAATTATTTGGGAATACTCCAGTTATTAGCTAAATATGATCAATTTTTGAAGCACCATATTAATAAATATTCAAATCCTGGAAGCGGACATGTCAACTATCGTTCATCAACCATATGAGAGGAAATTGTACATCCGATAGGTCAAAACGTATTAAATGAAATAGTTTCAAGGATTAAGAAGTCAAAATATTATTCGGTTCATACCAAACGATTAACTGTGATATTTCGTTACATAGAAGGTTTTACTCCTGTTGAAAGGTTTGCCATATTTTTGCCAAATCGCGGTCATAAAGCAGAAGATATACTTATTTAATCCTCTAATGACATTTTTGCAAGAACATGATATCGATTTGAAAAACTGTGGTGAACCGGAAAATACAATGGTGTTCAGGCTGACATTATAGAACAAAAAGGTATGTATCCATACGTGGGTGCTCCGTGCTCGGTGTAGCTGCTCAAATGGATACGGCATGCGCTTCCCTACATATAACCCGCAAACCGGTTGAATCAAAGACGGTGAGCACCGTGGGGCGAGCACCAACATATCAACTATGTTGAGCTGCTACACCGAGCACGGAGAACCCCCGTATGGATACGTACTTTAATATCTTGGAGTTGTAGATTCCTTGTGTCGCCCACTCTCTAAATTTAGTTTCAAAAGCTGCAACTGCAACTTAGAAGAACTAACTAGGTATATGTATTTTTCACTTCCTCTACATATATATACAACTTGTTAACAGAATGTTTAAAAGCTGCGTCTTTAAGCGACAGCAACGCAGACCGTTGCAAAAATATTATTGTTCCTAAATGAGCAAATAGGTACTACTAGATGATCATGGAGGTGATGCCTCAAAAGAACTAGTTAAAGGTTATAATCAGATTAAAGGAGCATTATCCAAAATTTCAGAAGACTATGACCAACAATTTAAAACTCGTAGCATTGCAAATGGTTTGTACCTATAATCGAATGTGTTTACTGGAAACAGAGAGGATATTAGGGAGGACAAACAGCATAAGTCGTATTCATCAAGATCCAAATATTGATCTTAATTCAGGAGTGGCAGCACTTAGATCACTTAAATAAATTATACAGTCAAGACGTGACAATTTCGAAAGATATGAGAACATCAGAGAAGTTTAGAACTCAAAATTTAGACAAAAGCTGTCTACTCAGTCCAATTTTGGATTTTTACACCATTTTGGTGAAAATTTAACTCTCAATGAAATTGAAGCTCACACACTAAAGCTTGCCAACATTTATAGCAATCATTTAGATGAAAACTTATGTCTCCATCTGGTACAGTTTGTAAGATTCTTCAATTCATTTAAAGAGGAAATGAGCTCATCAAATATAAGCAAAGAGCTTCAAATGTACCAACTGCTAAAAGACATGAACATGAATGATGATTTTCCAAATGTTGAGGTGACACTTTGTTTATATTTAGTTCTGATGCTAACTAACTGCAGTGGATAGAGATCATTCTCAAAATTTAAGTTAATTAAAAATCGACTTCGGTCTACGATGGGCCAAGAGTGTTTGAATCATTTCTCTAAAATGAGCATTGGCCACGATGTCTTAATGCAACTACATATGTCCCACATAATCAAGAAATTTTCAATTAAAATATCTTGAAAAGTTCCCGGACTTTAACCATACATCTTACAATTATTTTTAATATTTTACTGTAGCAAGTTACAGCTCATCTACTTTTTGTTATTTATATATTTATATTTATAAAAGTAGATTAACATTTTTTTAATGGTAGGAGGTAGGGCCCCCACACCAATTCTGCCCAGGGGCCACCACTGCCTTAAATTCGGCTCTGCTTGTAACTTTTTCAAAGTTAATGTAATGTACTATCAGAGCCGTGCGGTAAATCTTTTTAATATGATGCAAGTCTTCGAAATGCCGCCCCCTAAATATTATTGAAACTTAATACTAGTATTTATTTTTATTAAATGAAATTACACAAAATGAACGAAAACTTTTATTTTAAAAACAAAACATACTTTAAATTAAATGAAACATGTATTAACATTAAATAACATTTTTTGAAAATTACAATTTTATCCTTTTGATTTTAATTTTGGCAAACTCGTCAATCAGATTGGTGTAGTCTAAAGTAGCAGCTAGTGAGGACTCTATTGAAATAAGTGCTAATTTTTTTAGTTTTGTTTGTCTTATCGTAAGTAGACTTAGGCAGGCCGCACATCAAAGAAACATGAAACGTAAATTACGTTTCATGGAAATAAACCACTGCTAAACAAATATATGTCCGGCCATTTATGAAACTCTCCGAAAATAAAAATGTGTCATGAGCATGAATCACACTCGTTTCATTGGTAGGCGGACTTTGAGATTTGTTTAGCAGTGTTTTCTTTTCATGAAACATGTTTTTCGTTTCATGTTTTTCGTTTCATGTTTCTTTGGTGTGCAGCTTGGCTTACGTAGCTTCGTAAATAGTTTTAATCATTTTTAGTTTTGAAAAACTTCTTTCCCCAAGCTACCGAGACAGAGAGTGTTAATAAAATTCTTAGGGCCGGTACTTTCTGCACCTCGCATGACAAAATTCCTCTAACCGAGGTTTAATCGGGACAGATAATACCGGCCTTAGTGATACAACTAAAGGGTATAAAGAAATTAGGTTATTTTGGCACAAATAGTTCAAAACCTCTAAAGGTTTCATGGAGTATGGCATCATTTGAGATAAAGCATGCAATAATTCTTCTAGACAATAATTTGCCTCTATATTCGAATCTTTTTCTATAAAAAGTATTGAATGAAGATTTTCTAGTATTTAATCATCTTTTTCTTTTCCCTTTTCTTATATTTCCCTCAATTTAAAAATATCATATAAAAATTAAAATTTTTATTATGAGTTTCTAAAAGCGAAAATCGATCAATCAAAGAATTAATGTCTAAAATATAGATGAAAAAATTTACTTTAAATTTCTCTTCCTCTGTTGAGAGCTGATCCACAGATCAAATTGACGCATTTTTCTCTTGCCTCAATATTCATTTTCAACAGGAAATTTGGAACTTATTTACAAGATTTTTTGCAATTTCATTATCAGTAATTTTCATTTGGTCATAGGCAAATTGTCAGTAAATTTTCATTTTTTCCATAGTTTCTGACGACATTTTTACACAATCTGACAAATTTATAGTTACATGTTGCAACGTATTCGAGACTGAATTTATATGAAATAAAATATCATGCCAAAGAACTACACGGCATATAAATTTATAATTTTTAATATTTTTTACTAATCCTCTTGCTTTGATTTTAGTTTGTGAATCATTGTTGACGTCTTCTACTATTTCGAATAAGGCATTATATATTTCACAACATTGAAATCTTAGAGGTTTCAATGCATCTATTCGACTTAACACCTAGTAGTACTCAACGGTTTTAGTGTTAGTTGTGCGACATGTTTTCTTTGTCAGAACTTCCCAACGCTTTGAAAAACCAGAAAAAAGTGTACAGTTCTTGTATAATACAAAAAGAAGGTTGTTGTTTCTGTAAAAGAAGACGCTGCGCCATTTAGACTAAGGTGGCATGCACAGGCACGTAAAACGCCCTCGGATATTTTTCAAATATTCTGTTTTGCACACCCTTTCTTATTCTTTTCATATTAACCTCGTTATCAGAGCCTTGTCCTCTGAGCCGTTTTAAATCAAGAACCAATTTTTCCAAATTTGTCAAAATAAGTTCTGTACCTTCACTGGTTAAATATTTTCGGTTGACACTTGGTCCTATATATATTTTTAATTATTAAATGGCTCAATTATTTGTATTTTGATTTTACTGATTATGCCGCCCCTCTTGTGATGCCGCCTGATGCGGCTGCCTCACCGCACGGCCCTGTGTACTATGTTTAGTTTAATTGATATAATTTTTTATGTTTTGCTACATAGTTTATTTATTTTTAATGCCAAAAAGTTATATTTTTCCAATAACAAGATAACTACATTTTGCGTTTTTAATACATTTTTGTTTTTTGTATTTTTTTTTTCTTTAAAAAGATATAGTCACCGTAATTATACATGTATCTTAATCCCACAAACCTATTAGTAAGTTGTTGCAATATTATATTTAAAATTACATTGAAAACATTAACTACAAAACTTTTTTTGTTAAAAGTTATTTTTTCGTCTCAGCTGAGCTCATCGTAAAATTTTTTTATGCGTTTTATCCGTTTATTTTTAAATTCCGGTATAATACCACACTATTCTGCTATTCCTGCTGCGTTTGCTAAAGTTTCGGAAAACGAATTTCTCATTTCTAGAAGATTATCACGAGATTTTTCAAAAAGTTGAAGGGTTACCGTTAACTCTGCCGTTTCAGATTGCAAAAGTGTTTATGTTAGATTAATAAAGTTAAGTATTTTAGATTGAATATTAATGTTAACGACAAATTCAAAATTATTCATATGCTCTAATAATTCATTAACTTATAATTTTTCATCGTTTTTTAGATAGCAATGAAATTTTCGTTAAAAATTTCATTACTTGTCGGAAAGCTCGACGAAAAACCATAACAGCATCATGTCTGGATGACCACCGGGTTTCACGTAACCTTTTAAGTGTTTGCAAACGCGATGGATCCAAAGTCATAATAGTACATAGTACATCCTATCTTTTAATACTTGCACTAAAAAAACATAATTTTTTTAGTTATATCCTAAAGAAACCAACTCCTGTACACCAACAACGGCATCATTCAACACTAGGTTCAGGTTATGGCATGCACAATGAACATAGGAAGCTGTTTTCCAACATCAGTTAATGCGCCTTTGTATGCCTGAATATATACCACTCATAACGCTTGTCCCATCATACCCCTTTCCTCTGCAGTTGTGTACGGAAAGGTGCTTTGATTGTATAAATTTTAAAATTTCATTTATAAGACCTTCTGCACTTTGGTCTAACATGCAAATAAGTCCCAAAAAACTTTCACCAACTTCTGCTTTAGAAGACAAATAATTTTCATCGCAAGTTACCTACCGGAAAATAAAATTAAGCTGATCGTGTTTCGAAATATCTTGTGTGGTATCAAGAATTATTGAATAAAAACCTTTTTATTTTAATTAATTAATCAATTTGATTAATCAATTAATCAAATTTATAACTTCGTTTTGTATTTGGGGGCTCAAGTAATTTGTTTTTTTTTTTAAGTTATTGTTTTTATCGATTAATTTAGCTAAAACAGTATCATATTTAGCTAGTAAAAGAACCACCGACAAAAAATTACCTTCTTGGGATTCACTTTCATCTAAACTACCAACATGTCCAAGAAGTTGCGTCGGAAGTCTTATTAGGAAAATATGTTTTGGTCCTCAATTTAAAGAAAGTTTTTTTTTTGTGTGAGAGTGGGAATCTTCTAAAGACCGTACCAGGCGAATCGTACCTGGCGTGTGTTGGATTCAGAGTAAACGGAGTACATCCGAACGCAGTTCCCCCTCTGGGGGCCTTGTCTCCGGATGCATCCGTGTTACAATGCCTACCAACTAAACCCACTCTCGGCTTACGCGCGTGGCACGTCTTTCCAGACCGTTCTCTCGCGCGCGCAGCCTCTCCTTCTCTACTATTTTCTTTTTCTCTCTGTTGCTTTATTGCTTTTGTTTACCCCTGTTGTCTCTCTCTTTCTATAATCTCTTTTCTTTTAATGATTTTTGTCACAGCCTCTATCACTTCTTTAAACTCCCTTTCCCCCCTTGTCACTATGGCCATAAAATTGTTTGCTCCTAAGATGCCTACTTTTGCATGTAGCTCCGCTCTTTCGTCATTAAACTTTCTGCATTCAAACATGCAATGTTCTGCTGTGTCGCTTACTCCGCAATCTACGCAACTATCATCTATTATCTTGCCTATCCTCTCAAGGTATGCTCTAAATGATCCGTGTCCCGTAAGGAATTGCGTGAAGAAGTAGTTCGTACTTTTATATTTGCACTTCACCCACTCCTCCACGTCAGGGATCAGAGTCCTTGTCCATGCAGCCCTCCGCTCGCTTTCCCACTCTTCTTGCCACTTTGTAATGGTTTCTCTCCTTTCTTCTGTCTTTTCCTCGTTAGTCTTTCCGTATGTTTGGGCTCTCTCTTTTACCTGCAGGTGTATTGGTGGTACCCTAGCTATAACTTGTAGGGCCACCGTCGAGGTCGTTCTGTAGGCGCACACAACCCTTAATAGGGCTTTTCTTTGGGCTTTCTCTAAGATGTTTTTGTACTTTTTCTTGTTTGTTACTTGATGCCACACCGGTGCCGCGTATAGGATTGTGGAGTGTATTACTTCCATTATGATCCTTCTTTTCCCCGTACCTGGGCCTCCTATATTAGGCATGATTATTGCCAGGGCTGTTGCTCTTTGTTCTGCCTTATGTGCAGCATATTTGACGTGTTCGCCAAATATCTGCTTACTGTCCAGCATCACTCCCAAGTATCTAACCTTTTCGGCCGGCGTTATTCTTTCTCCTTCGAGGGTGAAGGAGATGTGCTCTCTGTCTCTAGGTCCTTTTAATATCAAGGCTTCCGTTTTATGCGTAGCGAGTGTCAACTCTCGATCATTCAGCCACGTTTTCACCCTTTCCAGTGCAGCATTCGCCGTGTTCACTATGAGCCTGTTTTCGTTTTGCTCTACTAGAACGACCAGGTCATCCGCGTATGCTATAGCCTGCGTCCCCTCTCCTAGATCTTCTTCTAGTATGTCATTGTAGAGGATGTTCCAGAGCAACGGTCCTAAGACCGAGCCCTGTGGCACCCCCGCCGATGTCTGCATAACATCTCCCCTCGCTATGTTAATTTTTCTACTTGTGAAGTATTCCTTCACTATATTTTGTAGGTATGGGGATATTTCCAAATTCTCCAGTATTTCGGTTATTACTCTCCAGCTTGCACAGTTGAAGGCATTTTTTACGTCCAGAAAGAAGGCCACCAACCACCTGCTCCTACATGTGGCAGTTAATTGCGTGATCTTACTGACTGCATCGATTGCGGACTTCCCTTTCCTAAATCCATATTGGCGTTCAGACAAGCCCCCTTTCTCCATTACTTCTTTTTCTAATCTCGTCTTTATAAGTATCTCAAAGACTTTGCCTATCGTGTTTAATAGGCATATCGGTCTGAAAGCTCCCGGTTCCCCAAGTTCCTTCCCAGGTTTGGGAATAAGTAAGAGGTTCGCCGTTTTCCATGCCTCTGGGAAGTTTTGCCTTCTGAGGAGGTCATTCATGATATCTTTCACCCACGAAGCTTTTTCCTCTATGATTATCTTAACAATTTCTGGTAGAACTCTGTCGGGTCCGGGTGCTTTCCTGTCCTTGAGTACTTTCCCTGCCTCCATCACCTCCTCCATAGTGAAATCATCTGCCGGCGTTTCTACATGCCAAGGTGTGAATTCCCTAATCTCTCTCTGTGGGAATAGCTCTTCTGCTATCTCTCTTCTCCGGCTTTCTTCGATTTTGTGGATACTACTTCCTTTGAGATTTTTTGTCACTATCTTATATGCATCACCCCAGATGTCATTCTCGAGGTTATCGCACATTTCTTTCCAGCACCTTTTCTTTTCATTGTTGATTTCCTTTGAGAGTTCTTTCTTTAAAGATTTTAATCGCTCTATCTCTTCCTCCACCGGTTGATTCTTCTTTTTATCTCTAGTGACTTTCCTTCTTAGTTCGATATATCCCCTTCTTATTCCCTCTATGTTGTCTGTCCACCAATATGGGCGGCTGCTTATTCTTCCACCTTCTGGGCAACACCTTCTGGCAAGCTCTTTGACTTTTTCGTATCCCTCTTCATAGTTGTTGGGATATTCTTCCATTGCTCTGATTTCTTCTTTTAGCTTCTGTTTATCGATGTGTTTCGTTCTTCTGCCATCGTTAGTTTTCTTTACGTTCTCTCTTATCTTAAATAGGATGTGTCTATGGTGGGTAAATATTTCCCCTTCTAATACGTCCCATTCAGCCGTTTTCCTCCTCATCGTCGCCGTTGCTAGCGTGACATCTATGTGAGTCTGACTTTCTCCTCTAACAAAGGTTGGTTTGCCGTTATTAAGGGCCGATAGGTTCATTGCTTGAATTATCTCATTCCACATATCTCCTCTGTGATCATTTTGTGGTGCTCCCCATAGCACAGATTTAGCATTTATGTCGCCCGCAATAATCAGTCTCTTTTTCCCTCTTGCATGACTAGCTATGTCGTCCACTACTGTCTTGTATTCCCTGAGTGTGATATTAGGAGAGATGTAGGTCGCCAGCAGGACAAACATTCCAAGATCCAGGACCACAAATCCCTCCTTCCTTATGCATGTTCTTATTCCTATTTCTCTGTTTCTAATATAGACTGCTACGTCTTGCTTCTTGTCTACAATCCATCTCCCTTTAGCTGTAATCTTTTTATTGGGTTCGGATACTATTACTAAATCCGCCCCCGTTTCTTCCCCTCTTAACGTGAGTATGTCATGTGCCGACCTACATCTCCCCAGGTTTGCTTGTAGTAGAAGTATTAAGCCTGAAGGCTTTAAGGGGCCCCTCCTAACGTTGGGGCCCCCCGCCTTGCGGGCCCTGCGGGCCTGTCAGCTGCGCCACTGAGTATGATTGGAGGTGTTCAGAACTGTTTTTAAGAAAGATTTCAATATTGGTTTTCACCTTCGGAAAATATGACCTAAGAGTTAGCAACGTTTTCGAGAAATCATTTTAAGGCGGCTGATTCTTTCATATATTGTTCCCTATGCTTCCTCGAACACCGTACCGGCCATCTGGCTGCTGATACAGGTTGCGTTCATTACTGCGCAGCACACCTGTACAGATAAACACAAAATCAGGGTGATTGGTGTGAAAAAGCTTAGTAGATCCGCTATAGTAATAGATAGCAATAAAAGTTAATAACAAAAATTGTAGCTAACTTTGCGCTTCACATTACAAAATTTGTTAGAATGTTACAGGGTGTTCGATAACATAGTGGCAGACCAAACTTTTGTTTTTTTAAATGAAACACCCCATATTTTATTTTATATTCGAAATCTTCTTAACTTCCCATCACAAAAATATAAAGGTTTGTTATGTTATACAGGGTATTTACAAAGTTATAACCAATGTTCTATGAAAATCGTAAAAGTTCAGCTCCCTGGTGTATAAATAAAAATAAGCACAACAGCAATGGTTTATTGATGCCATATTTTTTTGTTGATTGTCAAAATTTATAAAAATGGTTGATATTGCTAATTTTCCTTATATCGAATACAGGGTGAGTCAAAACACAAGTACATTATTTTCACAGTAATTTTAAATAGCACACCCTAATTAATAACTTGCTCTGAAAAATGAAAATATCTCGAAAACTGACAAATTTAGGCTTAGGAATATTATACAAAAATTGAAGTACGGTAATGACATTTTTCGATAATAATATAAAATACAGGGTTCCATTTAAAATTTCTGAGAAAAGAATGTACTTGCGTTTTGACTCACCCTGTATTCGATATAAGGAAAATTAGCAATATCAACAATTCTTAAAAAATTTCACAATCAACAAAAAAATATGGCACCAATAAACCATCCCTGTTGTGCTTTTTTTTATTTATACAGGGAGCTGAACTTGTTACGATTTTCATAAAAAATTGGTTATAACTTTGTAAAAGCCCTGTAGAACATAACAAACCTTTATATTTTTGTGATGGGGAAGTTAAGAGGATTTCGAATATAAAATAAAATATAGGGTGTTTCATTTAAAAAAACATAAGTTTGGTCTGCCACTATGTTATCGAACACCCTGTAACAATCTAACTAATTTCGTAATGAGAAGCTGAAAGTTGGCCACAATTTTTATTATTAACTTTTATTGCTATCTATTACTATAGCGGATCTACTGAGCTTTATCACACTCATCAATCATCCTGTATATTGAATTTAAATTATTTTAGGACGAAAAATTTTTTTGTCATTACTTTTTAAACCACAGAAATGCCTGGCAATTACAGTTCATATTTCTAATAAAGTTTAAAAAGTAATGACAAAAAATTTTAAGAACATGCATTACTCGATGGACAAAAATCTTATAAAAAAGAAAATAGAAGAGAAAGGCCACACTGTTAGAAACATTTGGAACATCAAACACCCTAAAACTAAAGATCAGCTATCACTATTTTTCGTCGACCTGGAACCTTCTGATAATAATAGAAATATATATGACATCGAGTTCCTATTAAACCATAAGATTAAAATTGAACCACCGTACCAAAAGGCTGAACTAAAGAATATGTTAAAAGTCCTGATGGAACAAATGGGTACACTGTTAAATCTTCTCACCACCGTCGTCACTAAATTAACAAAATGATCAAATTCTTAAAAATAGCTATTTGAAATGCCAACGGGCTAACAAATCATGCTCAAGAGGTTAAAGCTTTTATACTAATACACAACATCGACATAATGTTAATATCTGAAATACACTTTACAAATAGAAGCTATCTGAGAATTCCCAACTATGCAATATATAACACCAAACATCCAGATGGCACTGCACATGGAGGAACTGCAATCATAATTAAGTCATCGATAAAACACCACGAGTTAAATAAGTTTAAAAGAGACTATATACAAGCAACAAGTATTAGCATAGAAGACTGGAACGGTCCCTTAACAGTAACTGCAATATATAGTCCACCACGACATACTATAGCCAAAAATCAATACCAAGAATTCTTCAACACACTTGGAAACAGGTTTCTAGCAGGCGGCGATTATAACGCAAAACACACTCACTGGGGATCCAGGCTAATAACTCCGAAAGGTATGCAATTATACATGGCAATGGAAACCAACAACCTTAAATACATATCTACTGGCGAACCCACATATTGGCCCACAGACACAAACAAAATTCCAGATTTGGTTGATTTCTGTGTGACGAAAGGAATACCACTTGAATCCCAGACAGCACAATCTTGTTTCGATCTTTCATCCGACCACTCTCCTGTCTTGGTCATGATATCCACGAATATCCTCGAAACAGAACCTCCACCATATCTAAGTAGTAAATATACCAATTGGATTAAATTCCGGGCTATCCTTGATGAGAGACTGGATCTAAACATCCCACTAAAATCGGATGGCGAAATTGACGAAGCAGTAAATCAATTAAATAGGATAATTCAGGAAGCTGGCTGGCAGTCAACGCCTAAACAACCAAGAACAATCATACACAAAGATTTACCCAACGAAATAAAAGAAAAAATCGCAGAAAAAAGAAGACTAAGGAAAGTATGGCAAAGAACCCGCGCACCCCAGGATAAAAATAGATTAAACCAAGCTACAGCGCGACTAAGAACTTTGTTAAACAACAATAAAAACAACGACATAAAACGATATCTACAAAATTTATCTGCCACGAAAACCTCCGAATACTCGCTATGGAAGGCAACACGAAAGATTAACAGACCACAACTCTCTAATCCGCCTATCCGGGCCAGTAACGGACGATGGGCTAAAAGTAACAACGAAAAAGCCACAGTCTTTGCCAAATACCTGGAGGAAGTGTTCCAACCACATGCCCAAAACAACAACTCTGATGCAGAAGATAATATTCAATTGTATTTAGAATATCCATACCAACTAGAAGCACCGTTGGAGAAATTCACAGCCAAACAAGTTTTCAACAAAATCCAAACAGATATTAATCCGAAAAAGTCCCCAGGGTTCGACTTAATCACTGCAAGAATTTTACAAGAACTTCCCAAGAAAGGAGTGCAATATTTGACACAGATTTTTAACGCAATCTTAAGAACTGGTTACTATCCCCTTTTGTGGAAAGTGGCACAAATCATCTTAATACCCAAACCAGGCAAACCTGTAGAAGTTAAGTCCTATAGACCTATCAGTCTACTTTCAGTGATGTCAAAGGTTTTTGAAAAACTGTTACTAGGCAGATTACAGCCAATCCTCGTGGAAAAGCAGCTAATACCCAACCACCAGTTTGGATTTAGACAACAACATGCTACCACTGAGCAAATTCATCGAGTCTGCAATTCCATAAACAAAGCCTTAGAAGAGAAGCAATACTGCTCTGCAGCCTTTTTGGATGTCTCGCAGGCTTTTGATAAAGTCTGGCACACTGGCCTGCTATACAAAATAAGAAAAGTCCTTCCTCTCAACTACTTTCTAATCCTCAAGTCCTATCTCTCCGACCGCCATTTCCTTGTAAAAGTTAAAGATCAGTGCACTAACTTATATCCAATCAAAGCTGGAGTACCTCAGGGTAGTGTCCTTGGACCAGTTCTCTACCTACTCTACACAGCAGATCTTCCTACAAGCCAAAACATCATCACAGCCACATATGCAGATGACACAGCAATCATTGCAGCTCACTCAAACCCGTACATCGCCTCGCAGCTGCTCCAGACAAATCTCGACAGAATAAATATCTGGTTACAAACATGGCGAATTAAAGTAAACGAAAGCAAGTCAGTACATATAACGTTCACTAATCGAAAAGATACGTGCCCAACCGTCTCATTAAATAATCAAGTACTACAACAAAAGGATAATATAAAATACCTAGGTATGCAATTGGACCGCAGATTAACGTGGAAGAAACACATATTTACGAAAAGAAAACAGTTGGGTCTGAAACTCAATAAAATGTACTGGCTGATAGGAAAAAGGTCACAACTGAGTTTGAACAATAAAATTTTAGTATACAAGGCAGTGATTAAGCCAATATGGAGCTATGGTATCCAACTGTGGGGATCTGCGTCGAGATCCAATATCGACATCCTGGAGAGATTCCAATCGAAAACCTTGCGCATTATCACAAATGCACCGTGGTACATGCCCAATGAACACATCAATCGTGATTTCCAAATGAAGACTGTCAAAGAAGAAATTGCCAGTTACGCCCAAAAATACGACATCCGACTACAAAACCACCCCAACAGGCTAGCGAAGAACCTAATGAGACCCCAGGTAAACAGAAGACTAAAGCGCCACACTCCAAGCGATCTACGAACAATATTTTAAATTTTAAAAAATATTTTATTTATTAGAGTTTTATTTATAGGGTTTTATTTATTAGTCACAAATAATTTTGTTAAGTACTAAAATTATGATTTAATAGGTTATTGTCACTGGACAATCTCCTGCAAGTCTCTTTTAATTGTTAAACAATTTACTTATTGTAATCATTATTACAGATTGTAAATAAATGGGATGTTAAAAAAAAATTACTTTTTAAACCACAGAAATGTCTGGCAATTACAGTTCATATTTCTAATAATGTTTAAAAAGTAATGACAAAAAATTTTTCGTCTTACAATAATTTTAAATTCGATATGTTTACCTGTACAAGTGTGCTGCGCAGTAATGAACGCAACCTGTATCAGTAGCCAGATGGCCGGTACGGTGTTCGAGGAAGCATAGGGAACAATATATGAAAGAATCAGCCGTCTTAAAATGATTTTTTTTTTCGACGTCTTCTTGGTCCAATAGTAAATGTGCATTCTGTGAGTGTAGAATTGAAAAAAATGTTAAATTTACTGAGAACGAAGAACTATACTACCAAAATCATGTACAGGATAAAGAAGAGTGCAAAATGCTTTTTATTTCAGAACAGAAGCTCTGAATGCTCTTGCTTATGCTAGTTTCGACCTACAGAAAATATTAAATACTCCTCATCGTGATAACATGCTTTTATGCTATTCAGGAAAATATTCATTTTTCAATGAAACTATTTTGAAAGGCAGATACGTCAAAATAATTGTCAAAGTTAATTTAAATTTGGAAATCTCTCCGAAAAATATTAATTTTTGGCGGATTATTTGATTTATACCGTTCTAATTTAATTTTGTTTAGTTTTGTTAAACTTTTCCTTATTTAGTTTACATTTTGAAAGTGTTCATAAGTTAAACGTTACTTGAAAACTCCTCTATGGAGTCATCTAGTGGAGGCGAACCGCCTGATATTGAGAATTCGATGGATAGTAGCTGTGATTTACAAGATTTAAATGGATTTCTACCCAACCAGCCTCAAAATAAGATAAGTAGTAGTATTAATCTTAACAATATTAATGAAAAACAAAATACTTTAGTAAACTCAGATCAACCAGAAAAAACCAGGCCTGTTTATTTATACGAAAAAATTGATTTAGGACCTTTTTACATTTTCATTGAAAACTCCAGTTTAAATTTTACAGGAAAATTAAACGCTGTTAAAATAGGCGAGATCCTATTTACGTTGCATCCAGAAATTGACAATTATATAAAAAAAATTGACTCAATCGGACGCAACCGAGTTAGGGTCTCATTTAAAAATTATAGTAGCGCAAATGCTTTAGTTACTTCCAAATTCCTTATTCAAAAAAATCTGACCGCATACATTCCAAAATTTCAATTGTTTAAACTAGGTGTAGTAAGGGATATAGATTCAGATATATCGGAAGAATATCTTAAAAATAGAATAAAGGAATTTGATCACCATTGCAAATTCTCGGTTGAGTATGTGAAACGAATAACAAGAAAAATAGTAGCAGATGACAAAGTAATATTTAATCCAACAAAATCAGTTATTGTGTCTTTTAAATGCCAGAATATACCAAAGTATGTAGTAATTAATCATGTCTTACACACTGTTGAAAAATACCAGCAAAAGGTAATTATCTGTTACCACTGCTATAGGTATGGGCACATGAGTAAGCAGTGTAAAAGTAATCCTCGCTGTTTTAAGTGTCATGAATCTCACCTTTCCGATTCTTGTCCTTTATCATCGTTTAACAAAAAATGTCTATCCTGTGAAGGTGAACACTTCACTAATGAATGGGAGATATGCCCAGAATTTGATCGCCAAAAGAAAATAAAACATTATATGTCTGAAAACAGCTTATCTTTTAAGGAAACAATTAAACTCTTTCCTAAGATAACTTATGCATCTATAGCAGCCAATAATTCCTCAATAAATTCTCATCAAACTCCAAATATGAATGCACCATCCTCTTCATATTCCTTTACTCAATTGTCCACGTCTCAAACATCTTCCAATCAGTTCGCTCTACCTTCAGTTTCAAATAGATATACAATAATAAAACCACCAAAATACAAACGACCTATCTCTTCCTCACCAGACCAAGTAACAATGGAACATCAAAAAATAATAAAGTTAAACCCCATGTCCAACAGACCTGGTGGTATTATCACCTCTTCTTCGTATCAATCTACATTTAATCCAGAACAAGGATCTAAAATACATGAACCATCAAAAGAATTAACAGAATTAATATCAAATATAGTTACAAGTATTATCTCGAATATAAATCACAAAAATTTTGAAATTCCAGAAAAATCAGTTCTAGTAAATTCAATTCAATCAGTTTTAAGTTCTCTCTTATATAATAATGAATAGATTGGTAATTTGTCAATGGAATTGTAGATCGGCTAACTCTAATAGAGAAAACCTTATCCACCTATTAGAAGGCCAGAAAGTTGATATCGCATTATTATCAGAAACTAGATTTAAACCAGAAAAGTATTATAACTTTCACGGGTACAATATTGTCAGAGACGACCGCTTTTCAGTAACTGTTGGCGGTGGCTCAGCAATTTTAATAAATTCAAACCTATATTACGAGGAAGTCACCATGAAAGTAGATTTAATAAACGTCAATAAAGTAGCAATAAAAATAAAGTTTAAGTCATATACTGTCACATTTATATCTATGTATGTTCCCCCAGGAACCAAGTTATTGTTACAACAATGGAACAATTTCATAACACCTATAGAAAGACCATTTATAATAGGAGGTGACCTTAATGCTCACCACATTGCCTGGGGCCTAGACAACCAAACAGATATGAAAGGTAAAATCTTGATGGACTGTATAGACGATAATAATTTAATATTCAAAAATGATGGCTCTCCTACTTTCTTTAGGAACTTCTCGAAATCGGCAATAGACCTGACCATTTGTACTCCTGACTTAAACCACCTGATCACTTGGAAAACACTTCAAGACCTATTTGGTTCAGACCATACACCTATAAGAGTAGAGTTAGAGGATCAACCAACTCATACATATAATCCATATTCACAAAAGTGGAATTTAAAGAATGCCGACTGGAAATTATATGAACAGTATTCGGAAGATGTATTCTCTCAATTTAAAGATATAAATTCTTATGAACAAATTTTGCACAATATAAATACAACTGCATCCTACTGCATCCCCAAATTTAAAATAAAAAAACCGACTTCCAGAGGAAAATACTGGTGGGATTTAGAATGTGAAGAAGCAGTCAGAAGAAGACAGGAAAGTTTTTGTATATTCAAAGAAAATCCAAACCATGAAAACCTACTTAAGTATAAAAAAGATGATGCACATGTCAAGAAGATCACTAAACAAACTAAAAGAAATAGCTGGAGAGATTATGTCGGATCCCTAAATAGGTCAGTCCCTATTAAAGATGTATGGTCAAAAGTTAACCGAATAAAAAATAGAAAAACAAAGAACAAAGTCCCTGTTATTCTGTCGGAAGCTTCGTGGATAGAAGAGTTCCATCAAAATATCACACCGCCGTCTGCAGAATTAGTAATTCCTGATTTACAACTAAATGCTCTGTACGACTATCCAGAACCAATCCGTTTCCTAGTCAAACCATTTTCTGCCACTGAACTAAACTTTGCGTTGAAGAAAAACTCAAATTCAGCACCAGGTGCCGATAATATCCATTACTCGATGCTATCAAATCTTTCAAGAATTGGTAAGGCTGCACTACTAAATATATATAATGAAATTTGGATGCGCCGCATAAAGATTCCTGACGATTGGCACGTTTACACTATTATCCCGGTTTTAAAACCAGGAAAATCATCAAAGAATTGGGATTCTTACCGTCCAATCGGTCTGGCTTCCTGTATACTAAAAACATATGAGAGACTTATTAAAAACCGTCTGGAATTTTGGCTAGAAAAGAACGACCTATTACCAAGAAGTCAGTTTGGTTTTAGAAAAGGTAAATCAACACAAGATAGCCTCTGCCACTTTTTAATAGACATTTATAGTTCCTTTACTTATAAGAAAGCAGTTAGTGCTTTGTTCTTAGATATAAAAGGGGCTTACGACAACGTTAATCTTCACATACTATACGCGAAAATGTTGGAAATAGGAATACCCGAGATAGTAACATGGAACATCATTAACTTATACATTAATCGAGCAGTTCACGTTAGATTAAATGGAGATCAATCTAACTCCCGATACACATCTTTGGGACTACCTCAGGGTAGCATCCAAGTCCTATATTATATATACTGTATACTGCTGACTTAGAAACTAAACTTCCTCAACACATAAAAATCCTACAGTACGCTGATGATGTTGCGATATATGCAGAAAATAAGTCAATAGATAGATGTAATAACTACCTTAAATCGACATTGAATATTATAAAAAAATGGGCTACCGATAATAACTTAACAATATCAGAGAGTAAATCAACCATTGTTACCTTTACTAAAAAACGATATGTTCCTCAAAGCCATCTACAATTTGATAATACTAGTATTCCTTATAAAACTTCAATAAAATTTCTTGGCGTATTTTTAGACTCCAAATTAAATTGGAAAGAACACACAAATTACATATTACGAAGAATGGAAAATGCAATGAATATCATGAAGACTGTAAGTGTCAGTAACTGGGGAGCTGATCCAAACATATCAATATTACTATACAGAAATTTGATAAGATCAATCTTAGACTATGGATCTATTTTTTATGGCTCAGCATCAAACTCTGTACTCCAAAAAATCGAGAGGATCAAAAATAAGGCACTTAGGTTATGCACTGGTTATCTTCGTAGCACACCTATATTGGTCATGGAATGTGAGCTTAATGAACCTCCACTTTCATTACGCAGGGAATACCTAAGTGAGAAATTTATAGTTAAAACAGCGGTTAACGATAAACTGCTATTAAATAAAATTGTTCATTTAACCACCTCATACCTAACTCATTATTACTGGGAAAAAAAGAAACTGCTTTTAGTTGTGGAAAGCTTCCTCAACGTTTCTAATTCCATTGGCGACATACACCAAATTGAACAAAGCTCGTCTCGAAAGCTAAATTATGAAGATTATTTATCTCCAGTTAACTGTCATTTAAGTAATATTCGTGCGACAGACTTCCTTACTAAAATAGACCACCTTCAGTGTGTACAAAAAAACTGGGGGAGTTATCAGAAATTATATACGGATGGTTCAAAAATGGAAGGAAAAGTTGGATATGCTATATATTACCCACAAAAAAGTATAAAAATAAACAACAGATTACCTGATAAAATGACAATTTTCACAGCTGAACTCATTGCAATCAAAGAAGCATACAAAATATGTATTAATCAAAAAGAACTCAATTATGTTATATTTACAGACTGCCAAAGCATTGTAAAGAAATTGAAATATAATGTACATAATTTTGCAGAAAATTATATCATCAGTGACATCATAGCAATGAACAGTGAAGCTTTGAAATCGGGCAAAAATATAATATTGTGTTGGATAAAAGCACACATTGGTATAAAAAACAACGAAATAGTAGATGATCTGGCTAAAAAAGCAACAACGAAGGAATCCACTCTGCATACTTATCAACTTCCTATGGGAGACATAATTTCTATTATGAGATCTATCAAACGGACGAAATGGCAGGAACAATACAATAATTCAGACAAAGGAAATTATTACAAAAAAATCCAGCCTACACTTCCCATCAAGACATGGTTTAATCAAGTTTCCAACAAAGGATTTATCAAAACTATTTGTCGAATAAGAAGTAATCACTGTCTGACTCCAGTCTACAAAAGAGAAATAGGACTTGTAGATAATGATGAATGTTTATGTGGAGAGCTAGCTGATCTACAACATATGCTATTAGAATGTCCTTTACATTTTATTGAAATATCAAACTTTTTTGCCAATCTAGTTCAAGTTAATGTACAATTTCCTTTTAATCTTATATACCTTTTACAATCAAACAATCTAGATGTTTATAAAATTTTGTACAACCATGTTAATTGTTTAAAATTAAAGCTCTGAGAAAAAAAGAAAAAAAAATAAAAAAAAAAATAATTAAATAAAATAAAAAGTTACTAAGATCTAAACCTCCGCGAGGTTGAATCGGGTTTAGGTCTTAGCGCGATAAAAAAATAAACAAAAAAAAAAAAAAAAAAAAAAAAAAAAAAAAACTAAAAAAAAAAAACTAAAAAAAAATAAAAAAATGTAATAAAAAAAATGTTAAAAAATATAATAAAAAAAATAATAAAAAAAACAGAGTAAAAAAAACAGTAGTACTAATAGTTTTAAATTTAGATACTAAGCATATATTTTGTAAAAGAGAGAATTCAAAACACATTGACTGGCCAGTTGGTTGCTTAAACCAGTGCCAATAAAACATAAACACACACAATATTTATGAAAGGGGAACCAGAAATGCATTCTGCTATCTACGAAGCAGATGGTAACCGTGGTACCAATGAGATAGCCACTATAATTTATAACCACTTAGAAGAAGTAAAGCCTGAGAGAATGTAAAAACTGTATCTCTTTTCTGTGATAGTTGTGCCGGGCAGAATAAAGACAAGTCTATGTTAGGAAACAAGTTTCTGAAAAAATCTAAAAACATCCAGGTTTTTTAAAAAAGTTTAAAATTGTTTTTCTTCTATGTTTCTTTTCTTTTCTTATCTTTTCTTCTAATGGCCTACAAAAATAAGAACTGCTAGAATTAATTAAAAGAGAAAAGTTGGGTGTCAGTAATTTACGGCAATTAGCTAAAGTATCTCACCATTTAGGAGAATAGCACATAATCTAAAAAAGTTATGAGAAGTTATAAAGGTGAAATTCCTGATACATCGGCAGAAACTGATGAAGATCAGAATGTCACAGACAATTTAATACCTCTTTTATTATTCTGTGTGTTACTTGTTTAATACAAAATTTTATTACTCTTTGTCGATTTTTGTTATTAATATTTTTTCTCTTAAGATTATGTTATTTATGATTTTAATAAAAATATGTTAGATTACAGTTTTTCTTTTCTTAAATTTACATTTTTTTTTACATACTAGGGTAGCAGCACCATTTTTGGCCACTTCACCGTTAGTGGCCACCTAAACCAATAATCTAATATAATAAGGTCCGAGTTTACCGCCTTTACGGAAATCGGAAGAATTTCGACTATATTCGTTCTAACACGATGGCTCTACAATTTGCGACTTATTCTGATTTACAGGTTAGTTTCTACTTATTCTTGAAGTAGGTGACACTGTGTATTAGACCTTCTGTTAACGATATACGTAAGAAAACAGGTAAGTTTATTTAAGCTGTATTTAAGCCAAATATTAAAATTTTGTGATCAACGTATGATTTTAAGTTTTGGGTATGATTTCTTTACGATTTCATCTGTTTTTAAACTCCTTATTTTATCTCGATACATTATTAAATTGGGTGGCCACAAATGGAACACTTATTTTTGTATTCACACCATTAATGGCCATTTGCTGGCTACTATTAGAACACTTCTGACCTATTTGTGGCCACAGCAACTGTTTAATAGTGGCTACTAATGGAACAGTTAAATCCAATTTTGGTCATATGACATAATTTACTGACTACTTTAAAAGCACGCGTGTTCCCATAGTAGCCAGTTATACTCTACAGGGTGTTTTACTCGCAACGGACCGTTCGTTAACAAAATGATTTCAAAATATTTTGTAATAATCAAGGTATCCCAAAATGGGGTTGTAAAACAAAAATATAATTTTTTTATGGAGAACTCTGGAGTATGCATTTACTATACATTGACATTTATTTAAAACAAATAAGAAACCATACCGTTACCGGTAAAACATTATGTACATAAAAATATAACTAATAATTTATTTATAAATGTTTGTTATTATTACAGATAATGGCACGGAGTAAAAAGAAAATTGAAATCAAGAAAAAAAATAATAATGTACGACAACGACCAAAACGAACATTTTTTTCAATACGAACCTCAGCAAGTAAAGAATGCATTGGAAGCTATTCGAGGTGGAATGAAAGTAAGTACAGCATGTAATTTGTATGAAGTACCCCGTTCCACAATACGCAATAAGTTAAGTGGAAGAGCTCCAGAAACATCAGGCAAAGTCGGAAGAAGTCCAGTTTTAGGGAAGATCATAGAAGATCGGCTGGTACACTGGATCAAAACTACAGCTAAAATGGGTTTTCCTATTTGTCGAGAAGGCCTTTATTTTTCAATAAAAAAATTGGTAGAAGACAGTCAACTAAAAACCCCTTTTAAAGCAAATACTCCTGGGAGGAAGTGGTTTCATCTATTTATGCGTAGATTTCCAGAACTCTCATTAAAGCAGTCTGAATACATAAATAGAGCCAGATCATTAATTACTGAAGAAAAAATCCGAAACTGGTTCAAAGAAACTTTGGATTTACTTGGAGATGATAAGCATGTTTTGGATGATCCGGCAAGAATCTGGAACATGGATGAGACGTCTTTCTATTTATGTCCAAAAGGCGGTTTAATTTTAGCGGAGAAAGGTCTTCCAGTTTACAATACTTCATCCTCCTCGGACAAAGAAAATATAACCACTTTAATAACAGCAAATGCTTTAGGGAAAATGGCACCACCCCTTACACTTTTTGAATATGATCGGCTTCCTGAGAAGATCTGCAAAAATATTCCAAGAGACTGGGGAGTTGGAAAATCACCCAAAGGATGGATGACATCAAAGTGCTTTTACGAATACTTTTCAAATGTGTTTATTCCTTTTATTCACGAAAGTAATATTGCGTTGCCGATTGGAATGCGGATGCATTCCTCGCATTTAAGTTTGCCTTTAAGTCGATTGTGCATTGAGAATAAAATTATAGTT
Organism: Diabrotica virgifera virgifera; assembly: GCF_917563875.1. Classification (NCBI taxonomy): domain Eukaryota; kingdom Metazoa; phylum Arthropoda; class Insecta; order Coleoptera; family Chrysomelidae; genus Diabrotica; species Diabrotica virgifera. Next base: position 208,056,126 of record NC_065445.1, on the reverse strand, counting down.
GTGTGTTTACATCCAAATACGACACACATCCTTCAGCCGTTGGATGTCAGTTTCTTTTTTCCGTTAAAAAGTAAGTGGAAAACTGAAGTAAAAATGTACAGATTTCACAACGGCATATGTCAAAAAACATGACATTCCACAACTCCTTCAAAAAATTATGGATGAAACTGATTTTACTAAATCTCTACAAAATGGGTTTAAAACATGTGGACTTTTTCCGTTTTCTGCTAATAACGTAGATTATTCTAAAATCACATTAAAGAAAGAACCCATAGTAGTCTCTAGCAAAACGAAAACTTGTCTGACACATTTAAAATATTTGGAGTCTAAAATTCATCCCGACGTTTTAAAACAATTCAAACAGTCCAAATACGATGCTTTTGATGAATCATTGTACAATATATGGGTACAATTTAAAAACGAAGAAGATTTATTACATGACCCTATTGAGAGTGTCAGCAAATTGTCGGCTGAGGAAATTCCTAACCATTATATGGTAGACAATTCCATTGTAATTGAAGTGGAAGATAATAATGTACTAACATCAACTCCAACAGTCTCTAATATTGTAGAATTTGACTTTCCAGAGTATAATAATCCTTCCTTTAAAGAAAGCAGTTTCATAGACAATGCTACAGAAATGTTAATAGATAAAGAGTTAGCAAAAAATTCTGATGTGGTTATGGACAATGAATCGATGGATCTATTGGAAAATAGCAGTGTTATTAATAAATTGACGGACTCGCCTATACCTTCAAATGTTGACTTAATGACTTTATCTGTTGGTACTACCATTGTCTATACTCCGAAAAGAAGGCCTGTAGACCTATTAAGTAACATTCTAATTTATCCCACTGACGAAAACATTTCCAAGAAAACCAGAAAGCGTGAAATCTTACCTTCTGTGCTAACATGTAATACATGGTTGGAACTTGCGGTGGCTAAAGAAAAAGAAAAAGAACTTGAAATGGAAAAAAAAGAAAAAAAGAAGCAAGACAAAGAGGCGAAAAGAGCCTGTAAAGAAGAGAATCTAAAAAAAACTTCTAGGAAAAATGGAATTAAGATAAAATCTAAAGAGACTAAAAAAAACCGAAATAATAAACAAAACAGTTTCCGTGAGTAATGTAAAGGCCCCTGAAGATGTAAAACAAGTAATTGGAAACGGGTTAGAAAAGACCAATCTCACACAAGAATCAGGGGAGGAACCTGTCTGTGAGGAGGCCAAAAATATACAGAATGTAGTTGAAGAGAACCCTCTTGACATATGTACTGCGGACAAAGTATCTACATACGTAATTGTACAGTACGAAAGTAAGTTTTTCCCAGGAATAATTACTGACGAAAAAAATGGCAAGGTTTTAATCAGCACAATGGAAAACTATGGGAATGATTGGAAGTGGCCACAAAAAAAGGATGAAATTTGGTATGAAAAGGATGAGGTAATGGAAGAAATTCAACCACCTTTAAAAAAAAATTCAAGGGGTTACTTTTTTGTTGAAGAGATCAATAAATATTATAAATTTTAGTAATTCGTGTTGATTAAAACTGTTGTAATAACAATTTTTTTATTAAAACTACTATCCTTTTCATGTAATTTTATTAACATTTCTAGTAATTAAATATAATTTTTCTACCTTTAGTAAAAAAATGTGTTAGGTAACTAAAAATACTAGAAACTATCATCCTTATCTATGTAGAATTAAACAAATGGCCACAAATGGTTTCTGAATAAACCACATTAGGAGCAAAGTGGTCACAAATGGTACAAAGTTAGTTTTTATATGCTTTCTGAATTAAAAATACCTAACAAAATGTCCTTATAATTTAACTTCAAACGTAAGTGGCTATTAAATCAAACAAAGTTAACGTCATACGTTTGCTCAATTACAAGTGCGCAGCTCTAATTTTTGATTTTTAATGATTTATTAAGGCCAAGAAATTCCTTAAGATGGCCAAAAATGGTGCTGCTACCCTAGTTTATCATAGTTAAAAATTTTTAAGTTTATTGGCCAAAAATTTGATAGAAGAAAAGTCGTCTCCAGAAAAATGTGCGTTTTATGATGTTTTGTTAAAAACCCATCGATATATGTATTAGCATGGACCCGTATGACAAAGAAGTCTTGCGACTAAGAGCTTCACATGAGAATGAGAACTGTTAATATGACAACATACTGTCCGATGAATAGGATAATGATTCAAATGACAGCATACAAGACAGGAATGCAGAGATATTTATCAAAGTTGATTTCAATCAAGAAGGAGGAGACGAATCTTCAGAGGAAGAAAACTTTGTCTGTTAACCTGCCAGAAACACTGTGTGAAGGAAAGAGCTCCTACAGATTTCTGTAATCTATTATTTGGTACTGCACTAATCTCGTAAATAAAATAACAATTGAAACCCGAATTCAGCTTCAACATAACTTAAAACTAGACAGATAATATATAAACGATATCATACCTCCTCTAAGCAGATACAGCAGTCCAAAATGAATGATATAGTAGTAAATGTATAAATATGTATTATAATCCAGTTCTCTTCTACCGCGAGGAGTAGAGAAATAAATATTTATATAACCGAAATATCAGAACAAGAATAAACGTTATGCAAACATTCTTACGGCCTAACCCAACAAATTATTAAAGGATAAAGGCCAAACAGAGATACAACAAACACAAGAAACAGAACAACAACAAAAACTGGCGGAAAAAGAATTAACATCAGTAATAAGAAACCTAAAAAATAATAGAAGTACAAGAGAAAGTGGAATGCCAGAAGAAATATTAACACCTTGACTGTGTTCCTCGAGAGTTTCTGTGGTGGGCACTCAATACGAAAGGAGTCCTTGGTGAATATGTAAAGATTGAGACAGACAGAAAATTTATTGTTTTTAAAAATGAGTTTACATTTATAAAACACAACGTGGTATAGTACAAACACAGTACAAGATACATTAAAATACTAACTATAAAATAACATTTACTATATTATTTTCTCTTGGATTTACTTGACTAAAAAAGAGTCTGGTCTATCTTCTCCAGTTGACAGAACACTATTGTGATGCTCACGATCTAAAAATCTTCTTCCTAACCTAAAGTTAAATCGTTCAATGCCAATTTTCTTCGGCCAAAAAGCAGGATTGTAAATTTCTTCCCTTAAGTCAGGTAGTACACCTATCATGAAACATTGATTATCCTTTCTTTTCTGGTCAGTTTGTCTTAGTTATTATGAAACTCTTGATGTGGGCCGCATTTACACTACCCGGAACTTTTGGGATGAATAGCCACAATTTCTTGTCTGGTTTTTCGGATTTTCCATGGAAATCCTTATCACCAATTCCAGTTCCCATTATTTTCTTGCGTCGTTTTGTCACAATCTGATATCCTTCATCGTTCGTTTTATACTCTGAACTCCCCATTGTGATATGATTAAGATTCATTTTTGTGCTTTCCTCATTTTTGACAGTTAAATTTGTAATGTAGTCACATGTCTGTTTGGTTTGAATATCCATTAATTGTGCATTTAATTCGTTTGTAGTAATTTTTGAATTGCCCTGTATATTAGAATTCCTTTCAACATGTTTGGTGTTTTTATCATTAAAATTTTTATTTGAGTCAGTTTCATTGTTTGTTTTGTATTTAGAATTCCTTGACTGGACACTGGGGGTCTTATCTTCATTACCTTGAGTTTTTATTAAACCCTCATTAGCAGTTATGTTGGGTTTTTGTGAGATTTTGATTCTGGTTATTTCTGATTTCAATAAATTTAATTTTTCTAGCAAATGTTCATTATTTGATTTTAATAGATTATTGTTATCTAATAATAAATTGTACTTATCATCTTTTTCAGCTAACAGCCTTTTTAACCACTGATTTTCTATCGCTATGGCACTAAATGATTCGATGGGTTGTCCATCACTATTTTGGCAACAGATTACACGCGAATCCCCTATCTGGAAGAATTTCACTTTGTTTTTCACAGCACATGAGATATGATAACTATTTCCACATACTATACAAACGAGTGTTTTATTAGGCTTCGTTTGACAACATTTAAATGTATTCTCTTCAAAATCTACCTCTTTTACTATAGAGAGAGGTGACGGCACATTTTTACTTTCCGCCATCTTTAATAGGATTGTGAGATAAATGTATGAGGGAGTAACAACTAGTGTTAGAAAAGGTGAGGGAGAGACTGATAAATTGTATGTGAAAGTAGGATTGCACCTACGCTCGGTGCTTAGTCCTTATTTCTGTGGTACTAAGACAAAACTCGATATCGTCAGCTAAGAGTGTTAACCTTTTAACTCCATTTTTCACTGTGAGTGATATTGGGGTAGTTTCTAGGTTTGTGTACCTTCATACACTGTCCCACAAGCCCGCTGGCTCCAGTGTAGTTTAGAGATAGTTATTTCTAAACTATATTGGTGTCAGCGGGTTTGTGGGGTGGTGTATGAAAGTACACAGACCCAGAAACCAGCCCAGTATCACTCACAGTGAAAAGTGGAGTTAGCAGGTTAACACACTTAGCCGACAATATGTCAAAAATTATCGATTTTTCATTTTTAACGTCAATATGTACATTGAGTGATGAAGAATATGATGACAAAACCTTACGCATTCATGTAACCAGTAGATGATAAAATTAGTTTTCGATATGTCCACTATTACAACAACACCGTGAACTTTTAAACTCATCTGCTACAAAATCACGTTTTTTGGCATATCGGGTTTTGCCTTAGCACCACAGATTTATTATCATTAGTTTTGGATTAGATACCAGCGAAACTACAGGGTACATTCCATGGTCTTTAATGTATGCTGATGATGTAGTGTTAGTAAGAAATAGTGAAAGAGACTTAGAACAAAAACTGGAACATAGGAGACAAGCTCTAGAGGAAAAAGGTTTAAAACTTAGTAGAACAAAAACAGAGTGTTTGGAATGTTCATTTAAATATTGAGTTACTACAAATAAAATGATATCTTTGGATGGTGACATGATTGTGAAAAACAAGTCATGGAGAAATATGGAGATGCATGCAGTAGAATTAGGGCTGGATGACTAAAGTGGAAGGAAGCGAATGGTGTAGTGTGTGACAGAAAAATTTCATTGATAGGAAAAAAAGATTAGTATTTATCCCAATATTTAATATACCAATTAGGGAAGCCGACATTGCATAGGCAAAGAGAATGATGATGTCTAATTCAAGTATTATGTTTAAATGGGATTGAGACATAATTATTTGTGTAATTAAAATTACATTCTTTATTAACTAATGTTTGATGTTTCGATTTCCAATGTGGAAAAACATTAGTTAATTAATAATGTAATTTTTATTACTTGGGGCTCAATCCCATATAAGCATAATAAATTATTACCAGGTTATCAATACTGAAAATTGAATTCTAAAAATATAACACTTTATTTAAGTTACTTAATATATATTTACTTTGAAACATGCCAAAAAAGAAATCATTTTATTTGTCCATTCATCTAGACACAATAATAGGTATAATAAAAACATCAATGACCTGAAGGTCAAGTAATCAAATGGATTTAATTGCCTATCACATCAAAATATATTAATTGTGTGAAAGCACACACAAACTTCTTGATAGCTCTACTCAGTAAAGATACTAAAAATATCTTCAATCAATTAAAATCCCTTATAAAAATAGTTTGGAAGATTGCACCAGACTTCAAAACATTTGTACATACCTGTTGATAGAGAACCACCTGGGAATACTCTGGCATGTTCTCTGCAATGACAGCTTCACTTAATTCTAGCCCCATAAATTCCCCTAATGAGGGGTAAAGTTGTTTGTCGGCCCCCAATGCAGGGACAGGCATGGAATCAAATCCAGGATATGTGTAAGGTGGTGGAGCACCGGGAGCAGTGGCTTGTGGGGCGGCAATACTCCTTTGAATTTGGCTGTATTGGGCATTGGCCATTTGGTCCATTTTCATGTCTTCTAAACTCGGGTACAGCGACATTTTTCTAGATGAGAAGTGTGATGAGCATATTTTATTGATTACTAAAAATAGATCCTTACCTTTTTCTGTTAATAAAACTACACACAAGAAATGAATATGTTGTGAGAAAAAAAAGTTAATTCACACTACCCGAAAAACAATAGAAGAGATAAGAAGTGACTCACTCGGAAAGAACGCAAAGAACCTGTTAATTACGCCGACCACTTCGGTTTTGTAATAACAGAACAGACTGAATTTCTCTGTATTTTTTGTTTTTATTTTGATTATCATTCACAATCACAACTTTAGACTTATAATGTTGGTACTTTGTACTTTCCAAAATCATATGACGCATTCGGCAAATTCCTGTTCATAGGCGTAACAAAAATTTTTTTCAGAGAAAGTAAAGAAATGTAAAAAAAAAGAGTGTGCGCACTTTGTACGCACGTAACAAGTTGTAATTCTATTTATGATTTCAACGAAATAATATTGGGACCGTGCAAGTACGGAAAAGCGACACCTTGTTTCATAGCTCGGCAACTTTTTTCGCACTTTTAATTATATTGGCCAAATTATATTGGTCCTGGTTGCTGGATAATTATCAAGGCAGTAGCCCAAAAAAAATTATAAGAAGGAAAAGTGAGATTTAGGTTATGTTACTAAAAGGTAAACAATTGTATGTAGTAAATTAACTTAATTATTAAAATGCACTACTACAAGCAAAATAAAATTAATTAAATATACTTTTATATAATAATTGCATATCATATCAATATTGTGAGCAACATATAATTTTTCTTCTGCGATGACAGTAGGTATGAAATATACGTCAATTTGACAATTTCAATTGACAATATGAATTATTTACGAAAGTTGCAAGATTTCTCCGCTATTCTAGCACGATCGTTTCTCGTATCCCCTCCAAGTATTTGCACATCGCGAATATTATGCAACGATCATTTAATAATGGTCATTATGAAGCGAGTATGAGTGATATGAAACGAGCCACATAGCGGCGAGTTTCGTATAGAGTACGAGCTTTATAATGATAATTAAATGCAAGTTACACGATTTTTTCTATGATCATTCACAACAAAAAATATATTCAAATTTATTAGTGCCACTGCGCGTGTGCCACCTTCAACGCAAATGCCATATCGCGATTCTATTGCTTAAAAATCATATCGTAATGAAAATCTGTATCATAATAAAGTGCACTATGATACAGGTAGTGAAATCATAATTGATATATTATAGTATGATAATAGAAAAAATATATTTTAAATAGTTTAATTGTATTTTTAGTTAAATACCTATCAAAATCACTAATTTTAATAATTAAAATAATACCAAAAATTAAAAAAAGTACTAAGGCTACAACCTGAGGTTTTCCCAAGTAGTCGGTCATCCACCTGAAAGATGTAGCAACTAACTTCATTTTATTCTGAGCGCTTACTTAATACTATCGTTTTCATAAAAATTCACTCTCAACAATTTTTCCCATCGCTCCTAAAGAAGTATAACTTCAATATTTTTGAAATAAAAAAAGCAGTAAAAACTGAAAACTTTAAGTTTCTAACATTTCATGTATGTACTAACATTTAAATAGAAAATACAATACAATAGTGTTAAATGTACATACGAATCCTATCTTTTGTAATGAGAGAACTCAAAACAAATAATTGACTGGTCAGTTGGTTGTTGAAATCATGCCAATAGAACACTCACAAATACATACATTGAAAAATGTCACAAAGAAATGATTTCGAAACAATTATTGGCAAAAATTTTAACTAAATACATATTTTCTGAAAAAAATTATATAATACATTATGTAGTTATAATCATAAAATGTACAAAAATAATTAAAAATTTCATTGGGGATCGAACCCTCGTATAGTAGGTTGTGAATCAAGCACCAATGTTGTTAAAATGCACCGATTTAGACACGCAATTGAACGTTTTAAACTATTTGACAGTTGCTTATTGTCTGAATTAATCAAATTAGTTTGATTTTTGTGGAATTAAAATATTAAAATGCAATAAAATGTAGAGTGTAGAGAAAGAAAACAAAATATTGCACTAAGATTGGTAGAAATTTTGTTGGAAATCAAATTGTGCAAATCGAAGCACTATTACATTTTACATTTGCCAAATAAGTATATAATTTTTTATTACCATACTAAAACATTTACAGTTAACCCTACGTTACTCGTGCACAGTGTGTCAGACCGGCCTTATAGACACTTTCATTAACTTTGATTGTAGTAGGGATTTGGAATTAGATTTCTCAAATTGGGCTCTGTACCGCCATTCTTTACTATATTACGAGTATGTGTCCAAATATCTCAACAAAATATTCAAAATTAAAGCCTCAATCTTGGACCGCGTTTTCCGCTATTGATGACGCGCTTCTGTAGCCTCTTAGGAATAAGTAATATCAAAGAATATAGACGTTAATAGAAGGCTACTGCCCTGTAACGTTTCAGCATAGGATTTCGTGTTCCTAAGGAGTAGGTAGGTGCATGTGACCTGACAACGACTACAGTATATTCAATGGACAATTAAACGTGACCATCTGTTCCATGTTCCATTCAAACACTTCTTCTAGGAGAGTATAATATATTCTTTGGTAATATTAATATTAACACAAACGCATATACACAAAATTATATGATCATATTATATTTATTGAATAATATAATTGTACACAATTTGTCAAAAAAAAAATTAAATAATTATTTACTGACCCATATTTTTGGACCCGGTGTTTTGGACCGTGCGTGAGTATTCGATCACAAAAAATTGGCGCGAGTAACGGAAGGTTAAGTAACTGTTGCTTATAAAAACTATTTAAAAAGTCACTACAACTATAAACTTACTTTTGTTTCTGTTCTCACAACACTAAAAAATAAACACCACATTTATTTAACCACAGCCGCCATATTGAATAATTTTTGACAGGTCATTGGAATGCCCAGTCAGAGCAAACGTTTAACGTATTCGCTGTCATTCATCTGCACGTAGGGCTAACAATTTTTGATGAATATACGCAAATTTACATTTACTCCCAATGCCAACATTTTTCCCAATCGCGCCTAAAGAAGTTTAACTTCAAATAGTCCAAGAGCTGGGAGCGGATTTTGCTCGTGATAAGTAATATGGAAAACTATACGGGGCTATGTTGAGTTAGTTGTGTACATGACTTTCCCCAACGGGCGGAAACCATAGTGAGGGACGGGGGTAGTTATAAGGGGTCAAAGTCGCGGTTTTTATTTTTTTTGTGACGCTCATGATCGAGATAGTGCACCAAAATTTGGGAATAAGTAGGTCATGACGTAACTAAGTAAAGTCTCCATGGGAAGAACGCTGCGTGGCCGACAAAGGGGCACGGGTGAATATAAAAATTATGAGGGGTTTTTTGTGACGTTCCTGATCGAGATCATGCAGCGTTTCGCCCCTGGAGATTTTCCTTAGTTACGTCATGACCTATTTTTATTCCCAAATTTTGGTGCACTATCTCTATTAGGAGCATCACAAAAAAATAATAAAAACCGCGACTTTGACCCCTTATAACGACCCTCGTCCCCCACTCTGGTTTCCGTTCGTTGGGGAAAGTCATGTACACAACTAATTCAACATAGCCCCGTGTAGCTTTTGCATATTACTTATCACGAGCAAAATCAGCTTCTATCTCTTCGACTAAAAAGGCAGAGTGTGATCCGAGATATACAAAGTGGGTAAATATTACATAAAACTTAAAATTATTTTTCTTAGCTCATTTCGCCCGTTAAAGGGAGAGTCCGTTATACAAAAATGTAAATACATATAACCATTTTAACATTCTTTTTCTTCTTCATGTGCTATCTCATCTAAGAAGGTCGGCAACCATCATGGCAATTCGCACTTTCGATAGTTTCGATACCGCTCCTCTAAAGAGATCAGCAGAAGTGCAGTTAAACCAAGCTCTCAAATTGTTTAACCAGGAGATGCGTCTTCTTCAACGACTTCTTCTACCTTGTATTGTTTCTTGTATTATTAACGCCCCTCACGACATGTCCCAGATATTGCAGTTTTCTAACTTCAATTGTATTTAAAACCTCTCTTTCCTTTTCCATATTTCTCAACGCCTCGACATTCGTGACTCTATCCACCCAACTGTTTCTAATTTGTTCGAAACATCTTTCTTTATTGTCCCAGCCTCCAACCCATAATATAATACGGAGAACACCTTAAAGAAATTGTAATATCCTTGCTACAGGATACTTTATTCAGTTTGTTGAAAGCATTTTATGCCTGTCCTATTCTTGCTTTAATCTCTTCTGTGTATCTAGTTAATCAGTTATCAGTATAGTTAATCAGGATAACCAGGTAGTGCTAGGCGAAAAAGAGAAAATTCATATATGGGCAAACTATATCCAGGAGCTCTTTCATGACGAAAAACCCATGAGTGAAGTTTATACAGACGACCAGCTGACTGGCCCTTCAATCACTAAAGAGGAAATAGAAAAGGCAATATTATATTCAAAAAACAATAAGGCACCTGGACCTGATGAAATCCCTTCAGAAATACGCAAACTACTAGATGAAAGGGGAATTTCAGCACTACATAAAATATTTAATTTTATTTATGAAACTGGTGGCTATCCTCAGCAGTGGTTGCTCTCTACATTTATTCCCCTACCCAAAAAAGTCAATGCAAAAATATGTGAGGATCACAGACTCATTAGCCTAATGAGTCACACTTTAAAAATATTCTTAAAAATACTACATCAAAGATTATACAAAAAATGTGAATGGGACATCAGTGATTCTCAGTTTGGGTTTTAGGCAAGGTTTGGGAACAAGAGAAGCAATAGTAGCAACACAGGTGTTGGTCCAAAATTGTTACGATCAGAGGAAGGACGTATTCCTGTGTTTTATAGACTACGAGAAAGCGTTTGATCGTGTCCAACATCACAAGTTAATGCATATCCTCAAGAAGCTTGATATAGACCAAAAAGACATAAGATGCATTGAAAACTTGTACTGGTATCAGGCAGCACAATTAAAAATAGACAATTCTATATCAAAATCCATACATATAAGAAGGGGTGTTTGGCAGGGATGTGTGCTTTCCCCTCTTTTATTTAACATTTATTCGGAAGCCATATTTCAGGAGTCTTTGGAAGATGCAGAGATGGGAATCAAAGTGAATGGAGTATTGATCAACAACATACGATATGCTGATGATGCTGTCTTAATTTGCGACAACATAGCAGATCTTCAACAACTTGTCACTATAATCGGAGAATACAGTAAGCGAATGGGACTAGAGATTAATACCAAAAAGACCAAATTCATGATCATCTCCAGAAACTTGGATGCATTTGAAAACTCCACCATAACACTGACTACTAAGTCCATTGAGAGAGTGAGCAAATTCAAATACCTAGGAACGTGGCTTTTTGAAGACTGGGCATCGGACAGGGAAGTAAAATGTCGCATTGAGCAAGCTCGACAAGCTTTCGTAAAATTCAGGAAGGTACTGACCTGCTCAGAGTTCGACCTTACACTGAGACTAAGGTTTACTAAATGCTACGTGTGGTCGGTGCTGCTATATGGCATAGAGGGCTGGACACTCAAAACGAGGGATATAAACAGATTAGAAGCCTTCGAAATGTGGCTTTATCGCCGTATCCTAAAGATACCATGGACAGCGAAAGTCACAAATGTGGATGTCCTTAAAAGAATCAACCAAGAACGTCAGCTTTTCGAAAACATCAAGAAAAGAAAAACGGCGTATTTGGGTCACATCATGCGAAACAAATAATACCAGTTCCTTCAACTTATAATCCAGGGTAAAATTGAAGGCAGGAGATGAATAGGACGCAAGAAACAGAGAGTTAATGGAAAATGTGATCGCCAACATCAATTAGTGGATTTGCATTTGAAGAAGAGAAGTGTATCTAGTATTTTTATTAATTTATTGTATCCAGATATTCATATTTTTCAACTCTTTAATTTGTACACCATGTATTGTTACGCATTCTTAGCGTTGTTGGGCTTTTGTTATTACCAAAAATTAAGTCTTTTTTATGTTGAGGGACAGTTCGTTTTCTTAGCTGACTTGTACCACTCTGTCGACCATTTATTGTAAATCTTCAAGGCATTCCGCTAATAAAATAGTATCGTCGGCAAACCGTATATTATTGATTAGTCGACCATTTACTTTTATTCCCGTAGTTAGTTCTTCTAGCCATTCCTGGATTATTTCCTCTGAATACAAATTAAACAAGGTAGGAGACAGGCAGACAGGACAGAGCCCTGTCAGTCAGTATTTTACTTGAAAAGACGTTGTTCTCTTTTACCACAGCGATCTGCTTTTTAACATTAGGTAGTTATTAATAAATTCCTTTGAAACTATACGTACCTACTCAAATAGTATGTTAAATAATAATTAAATTTACTATAAAATAATGACATATATATTATTACTACTTTAAAATTTAGTTTGACTTTGACGGATCTGTCAAACTCAAACAAAATTGACGTGTTCGCCAAATATCTGCTTACTTTTCAGCACCACTCCTAAGTATTATCTAACCTTTTTGACCGGCATTATTATCTCTACCTCGAGGGTGAAAGAGATGTGCTCTCAGCCTCTAGGTCCTCTTAATATTAAGGCTTCCGTTTTGTGCGTAACGAGTGTCAACTCTCGATCGTTCATAAACGTTTTCACCCTTCCCAGTGCAGCATTCGCCGTGTTCACTATAAGCCTATTGTAATTGAACTCTACTAGAATGAACAGTTCATTAGCGTAAGCTATACCTAACTAGTTCCCTGCTCCTAGATCTTTTTCTAGTATGTCATTGTAGAGGATGTTCCAGAGTATCGGTTCTAGGGCCTAGCCCTACGGTACCCCGCCGATATCTGCATAAAATCTCCCCTCACTATGATAATATTTCTTGAGAAGTATCCTTTCACTCTATTTTGTAGATAAGGGGATACGTCCAATTTCTTTAGTACCTATTCGTTATTCCTTTCCAGCTCGCGCAGTTGAAGGCATTTTTTTATTTCTAAAAGAAGGTCACTAACCACCTGTACTTACATGTGCGTGATTCCACTGACTGCGTCTATTGCGGATTTCCGTTTTCTAACTTCTAAACCGAATGGCTATGATCATTGCCGACCTCCACCACGGAACTGGCACCCGAAGAAAAAGAAATTCATATTGGCGTTCAGACAAGCCTCCTTTCTCAATGCCTCCTCTCTTTTCTAATCTCGTATTTATAATTACATATTTCGAAGATTTTGCCCATTGTGTTTAATATGCAGATCGGTCTAAAAGCTCCCGGTTCATCAAAAGTTCTTTACCGGGTTTGGAAATAAGTAAAAGGTTTGTCGTTTTTCATGCTTCTGGAAATTTTTGGCTCCTGAGGAGGTCATTCATGATTTCTTTTACCTACGGTGCTTTTTCCTCTATGATTATTTTAACAATTTCTTGTAGAACTGTGTCGGCTCCAGGCGTCCAGGTGCTTTCCCGGCCTTGAGTGCTTTCCCCGTCTTCATCAGCTCCTCCATAGAGAAGTTTGCTGCGGACGTTTCTATGGTGTATTCCACGAATATACGTCTGTTTTGGATTATCGCGACAACGAATATTTTAGTGTGCGAACATAAGAAGTACGAAAGTATTTTGCTCTAATAATTACTCCAATAAACAACAATATAATTTCTTTCGTTCTTCATATTGTAACAAAAACGAGCGTTCGGGTATTTATTTACGACTTTATTATTTATTTATACAAGTTTACTTTACAAACTTTAGCTTAAGACTAACTCTATTCACAAAAATTATGCCTTATATATCCTAGTCGTTATTCTCGATCATTCCGGGCTAAGCCAGCTCTCCGACTATCGTGTGACCTTCCAACAACCGCGCATCGGTTCCACGTATAGCGTGCTTCGATCTAGACTTTTCTCGGCTTACGCCTTGCGGCCGGTGACTCATTGTTTTGCTACATTGCTCCCCTCTTAAGATCTGAGCGTCCCGATCAGCAACTCTAGATGAAGGCCCAGGATGGCGGAATCTACACGACTCTCCAGCTTTGCATACACCCTTCAAGAAGAAATAACAGTCTACTGTCTTTGAAGGATCCGACATCTTCGGGTTCATGCAACACACAGTAATTCGTACGCCAGTTTCTCTGAAGACCACTTCAAGCATGCTTCTCACAATCTTCCAATCCAGAGTTTCTACTGCATGGCCTATTTTTGGTAAAGCCAAATCTTTGATGTCATAATTACACACGATTTTCTTCAAATTACTTAGAGCACGCCATATGTTCTCATAGCTTGGCGTGTCCGTATAAGACTTCCTGGTCACCATATACAGCAAAGATCGAGGACCATCTTCCAATCGCAGTACTCTTCCAATTTTAGGCTGCTGATTTCTTAACTCGTCCAGGCGGCCGAACTTTCTATTGAATACGGACGAGATTCCTTTAGTCATCTCGAGGTCTTGGGCAACACAGTGGGCTAGAGAGACGTTTTCTGGAACACCAAACAGATCTTGCTGAACTTCTGTGGTCACGCCGAATCTAGCACTCTTTCTTTCTGCGTAATTTGACATAAATTCCTTAAAACTTGGCTGTGCGGCATCTTTCATTTCCTGTTGGAGGACTCGGGCTTCTTCTGTTTCATTGGAGCCAGCATATGGTGCAAGACGATTTATGTGAATAACTTTTGGTTTACCGTTTGGCAACTTCTTAATTCTGTATATTACGTCATTTATTTTCTTCTTAACTTCATACGGACCTTCCCATTGTCTTTGTAGTTTAGGACACAAGCCGCGACGACGTTGTGGATTATAAAGCCAGACAAGATCACCTATTTCGAAGCTTTCATTCTTACAGCGAGAATCATATTGATCTTTCATTCTGTCACTGGCTATCTGGATGTGTTGTCGGGCAAGTTCATGAATGTTGTTCATTCGTAACTTCAGGCGGTCTACGTATTCTTCGCCTGCAACATATTCCTCGGAAGGTCTGCAGCCAAACTCTAGGTCGCAGGGCAAACGAACTTCATGACCCAACATCAGGCAGGTTGGTGTTTGACCTGTAGTTTCATTCCCGGCCGAGCGGTAGGCCATCAGGAATAAATGAATGTGTTGGTCCCAATCTCGCTGATGTTCAGATACAACTTTGGACAAGTGTTTACCCATCGTTCGGTTCATCCTCTCGACCATTCCGTCTGATTGAGGATGCAGGGGTGTTGTTCTGGTCTTATTGGCACCAATCAATTTACAAACGTTTTGGAAAAGAGCTGACTCAAAGTTTCGCCCTTGGTCGGAGTGGATCTCCAAGGGAACACCAAATCGGCTGAAGAATTCTTTAACAAGTACCTCTGCAACGGTAGCAGCTTCTTGATTCGGTAATCCATAGGCCTCGGTCCATTTCGTAAAATAGTCCATGGCTACCAGAATGTATTTATTTCCAGCATCGGTTTCTGGAAATGGACCTGCAATGTCGATTGCTACTCTTTCCATAGGACTTCCAACATTGTACTGTCTCATGGGTGCTCTCTTTTTACCCACTGGACCATTACCGGATGCACACAGTTCACATTTCCGGCACCATCTTCTTACATCATCTTTACAGTTCACCCAATAGAACCGTTCTCGAACCTTTTGCAGAGTCTTCGTAATACCAAAGTGTCCACCTGATGTACCGTCATGCAACTGACGCAATACTTCTGACACTTTACTTTTAGGTACAATCAACTGCAGCTTAGATTCTGTACCATCATCGTTCTCCAAGGTTCTGTACAGAAGATCATCTTTTAGTACCAAGCAATTCCATTGGCTCCAGTAGGCCTTGACTTCTGGACTACATGCATTAATGTTCTGCCAACTAGGTCTCTCACCTTGCTGCATCCAATCCAATACTCTTTTTATACATGGATCATCTTCTTGGGCGTGTTGTAGCTGTTGGGGCTGCCATTGTTTATTAACTACGGTAGTTCGTCTCACAGGGCAACGCTGTTCCTCTACTTTAAGCCGGTGATTACAACTTTCACCGCATGGCCGTATCGAGGAAGCATCTGTATTTGAACGAACTCTTCCAGCCCTCTTCACGCGTCTCTTCGGCATCGTGTCACGAATCACCCTCCGTACCATTTCCACCAAACGTTCATCTTTTCTCTTATCGCCTTTTTCCACGGCTATTACTCGATTGTTTCGTGAAGCTTGGCTAGCTGCTTCGTGTTCCAAGGCAATAGCAAGTGCTTCATCTAAAACTTTCGGCCTTGCTAGTCGTAAAGCTTTCTTTAGTTCATTATCTTTCAGCCCATTGACGAAGGTATCTACTGCAATTTCTTCTAAAACGCTGTCTGGTACCTCTGGATAAGCCAACCGCACCACACGAGCCACATCTGCTTCAAATTCTTGCAGATTCTCACTTGCTCGTTGACTTCTACTTCGCAGTTGTGCTTTGTATACTTGTTGTAGATGGGCATCTCCATAGCGTTTTTCTAGACGAGTGAACAAGGTCTGGTAACAATTTTCTTGACCCTTAGGAATTGATCTTAATATATCTGCAGCATCACCTCGCAAAGCAGCAGTCAAGGAAACAGCCTTTTCCTGTTCGGTCCAATGAATGGCGGTCGCAATAGCTTCAAACTGTCTAAGATATATGGACCAAGAGGACTTTCCATCAAATGGTGGTAATTTGAATCTCATATTATGCGACGTTTCGTCTCTGGGTAGTTCATCTTTCACTACAGGATCTAACGCTGCTGCATTAACTGATGGTTGTACTTTTGTATCGGTTATCATGCTCTCTAGTTGTTTGATATTTTCTTCTACGGTCTCTACACTTTTCTGCATCTTATCGAATGTTCTAGAAACTTCTTCAAATTTCTCGTCATTCTGTCTACAAACGTCTTTAATTACTTGAGAAACACTTTCAAATTTCTCGTCGCTTTTTCTAGAAGTTTCATCGATCTTTTGAGAAACACTTTCAAATTTCTCGTTGTTCTGTCTACTAACTTCTTCGAGTTTCTCGTTGTTCTGTCTACTAACTTCTTCGAGTTTTTCGTTGTTCTTTCTAGAAGTTTCATCGATCTTTTGAGAAAGACTTAGACTTATCTTAGACGTTTCATCGATCTTTTGAGAAACACTTTCGAATTTCGATAAGATCGCTTGTTCTGCTGACTGGAAGTGGAACGTCTTTGGGTCATCTCCATTCTTCTTGAGGACCTCCTCGAGTCGTGCTTTCAGGACTTTCTTGGACCCACTGGCATCTTGCTCGTACTCTTCTAATTGTTCACGGAGCTGTTTTAGCGAAAGTTCTTCTAGCAACATCTTTAGTCGGCACACACGTACTTTTCAAAATGTCTTTTAAAAGTCTTTCCGAATACCGAACAATTAACGCACTCCGGTTATTCCCGACGAATAAAGTTCAAAAGTCTCTCTGTAATTCACTTATTTATATCGCACTAAGTTAACCGAACACCGACACCAACTGTAACAAAAACGAGCGTTCGGGTATTTATTTACGACTTTATTATTTATTTATACAAGTTTACTTTACAAACTTTAGCTTAAGACTAACTCTATTCACAAAAATTATGCCTTATATATCCTAGTCGTTATTCTCGATCATTCCGGGCTAAGCCAGCTCTCCGACTATCGTGTGACCTTCCAACAACCGCGCATCGGTTCCACGTATAGCGTGCTTCGATCTAGACTTTTCTCGGCTTACGCCTTGCGGCCGGTGACTCATTGTTTTGCTACAATATTGTGCACAGTAAAATATTCGTTCTCGCGATAATCCAAAACAGACGTATATTTGTGGAATGGGGTATACACGCAAATGTCTGAATTTCTTAAGGCCGCGTCCCACCATCAAATAATTTGATCAAACTGGTTTGAGCAAACTGAAAGTGACAGTTAGTGACGTCACATCCTGAGTGTTCATTGTGGATAATAATGAAAAATTTTAATTTTAAATAAAGTACAAACAAGTTAGACAACTCAATACAAAAAATGTAATCAAACTAGACTGATAGTGAGAGCACAGATTTTTATAATTTCAAAAAAACTGCAATTGTGACGTCACTTTGACGTACTTCCGGAGTTTGCTCAAACTGTTTGATCAAATTATTTGATGGTGAGACGCGGCCTTTAATCTCTCTCTGTGGGAATAGCTCTTCTGCTTGCTGTCTTTTTCGGATCTCTTCGATTTTGAGGATATTAATTCCTTTGAGATTTTTGGTAACTATCTTGTAAGACTCACTCTAGATGTCATTGTTGAGATTATCGCGCATTTCTTTCCAGTACACCTTTTCTTTTCATTGTTTATTTCCTCTGAGAGCTCATTCTTTAAAGCTTTAAATCGCTCTATCTTTTCCTTCACCAGTTGGTTCTTTTTTTGTCTCTAGTGACCCTTTTTATCACCTCTATATTGTGTGCCACCAATATGATATGGGCTATGTTTCTTCGCTGCCTATTCTTCCACCTTGTGATTTATGATTCGTGAAACTAACGACGTAAAAATTTTGCATTCACTTTATTCTATTAATTCAAAAAAAAATAATGAATAATTAAATAAAAAATAGAACTTATCTAGACTGGACAATAATTAAATTTTAATTTTATAATAATGATTCCTAAAAGAACTTAAATTTATTTTATGTACGACTACGTTTGTCGGCTTTATTCGATTATTATCGTAGTTTCCAAAAACTATACAATTTTGGCAATACTGAGCTCAATTCGTTTGTCAAGCTGAATGCTGACGCCTGTCACTTGTCATACTTGAAGTTGTCATTTATGGCTTCCAATTTTTGTCTGCAACTTTTTGATAAAACAATGAAGTGAAAGATGATGGGAGATCAGTTTCGGAAAGTTGAACAATATTCTCCAAAATCGTCGCCAAGAGGGGCCAGGTCCCCTGTCGTATCACGTCAAGATTCTTCGGGAACATTAAAAACAACAATTTTGCTAGGAAAGAATCCCTCCATAGTCCCTAGTGGACCTTTCTATTTAATGAAAGAACCACCCGGTATGTTAAAAGCTATATATTATTAATTTATATGAAAGAGTTATTTCATAACTTAAAGCTCTTTAAATGTAATTAAGTATGTCAAGTGAATTTCATAGCAACAGTTGGCTGGTGTAAGTTTCTTAATATTTCATTCATTAACCATTACAATCTCTAGGGATTGTCGCTAACGCCATGGCATTCAAAATTCTATTCCTGGGTGAGGTGAATTACTCCTCTATGTCATCTATTCCTCTATGTTTATAGCTTGCTGTCTTTGCTGCTGTCCTGACTCTTTCCATTTCATCCTGTCAGTGCACTGAACTTTCCAGTATTTAACATCGATTGTTCATATTTTCTTCTAAATCATCAAGCCATCTTCTAGGCCTTCTTCTACATCTTGGCCATAGTTATGTGCAGTTAGTTATTCTTCTCAACATATCTTGAGTGTGGGTGTCTCTGTATATCGATGGCTTAAAACACACTTATTGTATGTCCGTGCATGTACTTTTTGACAAAATCAATTTTGAATGTTTAAGTTCATGTAGCACAGCACATAGTTTTGAAATGTCATGTGTACCACACCAAATGCGTTAGGACATGCAATATCTGTGCAGGATGATAGACTGTGCATAACTCAATAATAGAAAAAAAAATGGACATACAGTAAGTATTCTTTAAGAAATCAATATGTCCTATCCATTCTAAGCATAGAGATTTTATGTATCTGTCTATATTTTCTCCTCTAATTCTTCCTGAATTTCGGCATTTGTTTTCATTCTTCTTTCTCCCTTACTTGTTACATTGTGACCCAGTAGAGTTCTTATTAGTTTTCTTTCAAATATCAGTAGGCTTTCGACTCCTCTTTCTTGTTAATCATCTTTGTTTTCATCCCATATTAGGTATATAACAACAAGTCTTATTAAGGTCTTATATGGGTTCATCTTTGTTCTCTTACTTAAAGTCTTGCTTCTCAGCAGATTGCCATTCATTCCATGTTTTAGAATTCTTTCCTATGTTCACTCTGTTCTGGTTTTCCCTATTGTTATTCCCAACTAGCTAAAGGTGGATATAGTTTCAAATTTAGGGTTCTGTGTTATTAATATATTTCTGAGTTGTTGTGTTAGTTGTCCTCCACATCATCATGTATTTTGTTTTGTGCTGGTGTATGTCTAGCTCCATTCTCTTTGCTTCTTTATCTAATTTTTCTTTAGCTTTTATAAGTATCATCTTTGTCTTTGTATCACTTTCGTCTGATTAATTATATTAAAAGCACTTTTGAAACCAATGAATATTATGTGCATTTTTCTGTTGTATTCTCTTGATTTTTGAACTCTCCTGGCATGAACCAGTTCTGGTATTCTCCTAATATTCGTTTCTTAATATTACATTAACATAAATAATAAAACACTATTTTAACACTGCTTTCAATTATTCAATAACTCCATATTAAATCTGTTTATAGGAGAATCTGAGCTAACAGGAGCCACAAATTTGATGACATATTATGGCTTGGAACATTCCTATAGCAAATTCAGTGGTAAAAAGTTAAAGGAGCAGTTATCTTCATTTCTACCCACTTTACCTGGTGTCATAGATTCCCCAGGACAACAAGACAATAGTTCCTTAAGATCTGTTATCGAAAAACCACCAGTAGGTGGTAAGGAGCTTCTTCCACTATCCAATATCCAATTAGATGGATTTCGACTTCATCCTGGACCTGTAAGAATCATTAATTTATATACAGTTGAACCCCCTTATTGGAATAGCTGTCATGCCAAGCAGAAGTATTCCTATAACCAGGATATTCTAATAACCTATCATTGGTGGCTAGTAAAAACGTTTCGGGACCTCAAATTTCTATTCCTTAAACCAGGATATTCCTATAAAACCGGTATTCTAATAAACGGGTTTGACTGTATTAGTTATTTTCACATTAATTTTTCTACTCCGTTGACCGGATTCTTATTGTAACCATTCACAGAATACTCTAAATTTTGGAGATTGAGACAAATAGAACCACACACAGCAGCAAAATTAACGGAACACCTTAAAAATGGGACATGTTAGATTTCTCGAATTTCCTAAACCTGTTGTCCGATGTGAGTGATTTTTTTAGTATGCTATAGCCTTATTATTTAAGAAAATCGATGTAACGATATTGTTGCTAGACAGGGAACTGTCATTTTATACCGGGTGTAACAATCATACTGTGTTTTTTCCTTAAAGTTCGGTACACTCTGTGGAATATTCTACAATCTAGAATATATAAAATGTTGCAATTAAAACTCAATTGTAGCCTTGGGCTTTCTTAACATTTTGTTTTTTAATTCATTCGCTTATGTTTGATAATAAAAGAGATATGTACTTTTATATTACAAATGAAGCATGCTATTTGATCTTGATCAATATCATTCCTAATCTCAAGAACTACTGTTTCTACCTCTTGTGTGGTTCTAGTCGGTGGCAAACGCTTTTGTAGTCTTCTGCCAATTATGTCACACAAATGTTCCATCGGGTTAAGATCTGGACTGTGCGATGGCCAATTCAAAGTCCTAAGATTTACCTGTTGTAAATATTCGATTACAGTTTGTGAATGTGAGGTCTTGCATTATCATGCATTAGCAAAAAATTGTTACCAGTATAAGAAGCCAATAGCATGGTAGCTAAGTCCTTTACTATGTAAGATCACTGCTTGAACACATCATCTTGGGTCAAATTGCTTATAGTGTATTCCATTTCCACCAAGCAACAAAAAAAAATATGGACTTAATTGAAACTTTAAATAATAAATCTACTAATTTTCACAACAAATTAGACACTTTTTGACTGTTAACAATTTGACATCTATTAAATTGATAATTTCTCATAGCTTACTTTAGGCTTGTTTATTAACTAAGCCGAAAATGTGGATTTATTGATGAAAAACATGGCTAGTTGTTAATGTACCTAACTTTGTTGTTATCCAACATAAGCAAATGAATCAAACAAGAAAATGTTAATAAAGCCTTGGGCTACACAATTGAGTTTTAATTTCAATATTTTATATGTGCTAGAATATTCTACAGGGTGTTCTAAACTTTAAGGAAAAACACAGTATGATTGCTACACCTGGTATAAAATGAGATTTACCTGTCTAGCAACAATATTATTATATCAATTTTTTTTAAATAATAAGGCTATAACATACCACAAAATCACTCAAATCAAACAACTGGCTTAGGAAATTCAAAACATCTAATATGTCCCATTTTTAAAGTGTTCCATTAATTTTGCTGCTTAGTGTATTAGTATTTTACAATAGTTTTTGATTTTTATTGATTGAATTTGTCTGTTTTATAACAGCAAAAGTCTGTAGAACACTGTTGGTGCAACTCAAAGCAGCTATTCGCGGTGTGCAAGTACTTGGAAGGGGAAACGAGATACGACCCTGCGCAAGTCACGGAGAAATATTGCAACTATCTTAAATAATTCATATTGTCAATTGAAATTGTCAAATTGACGTATATTTCATACCTTCTGTCAATGAAGCAGAAAAATTATATATTGCTCCACAATATCGATATGATATGCAATTATTATATAAATGTAAATTTAATTAATTTTATTTTGCTTGCAGTACTGCATTTTAATAACTAATTTTATTTATTACATACAATTGTTGACGTTTTCATAACATAACCTGAATCTTATTTTTTCTTCTTATTATTTTTTTGGACTATGGCCTTGACAATTATCCAGTAACCAGGACTAATATAATTGGCCAATATAATTAAAAGTGCGAATTTTAGTATAGAGCATAGAAATAGGGGTCGCTTTGCCGAACTTGCACGGTCCCAATAACCCATCGTGTGCATTGGCTCAAATCTTGCATTAATTAACATGCTATGTTTGAGTTCAATTTACAAAACCTATGTTTAAATTGTTTTCTTTTTTGGTCACTTTTTTTTCATTATTTCTGTTATTAGATCTACTATCACATTGAACTTTTCTTTGCTTTACATGGCTACCTTCATTATATTCACTGGTATTGTTTTTCCTACAGTCAGAAAAATGAAAGAATACCCATGAACGAACATATAAAACACGCTGTATTTTCCTGTCAAAGAAAATTGTCCAGTGCAAGTACATGTAACAGTAATGTAACAGACACGGTGACAGGAACATACAGTGTGTTTTATATGTTCGTTCATGGGTATTTATTTATTTTATTTATTTATTTATTTAATACACGGGATACCCCATTGACAGTTAAATTACAATACAATATCAGTTAGGTTTCAAAACATAAATTACCTATAGTGTAAAAACAATAACAAAAGTTACATTTAAAAAGTTCACTACATACTAAAAACATACAAAATATAATATAATAAGAACAAAATTCAACAATACCATACATATACAGTATGTCCCTGTAAGTTGTATCCATATGGAAAACTTTTTTATTATTAATTTTACGAAAAAAAGTCATTCTCCATAAAAAGCTCTGCATGGTCCAAAACCTAAGATTCAACAATCAGATATAAAATTTTACGAATATTATACGAGGTATGTCAAAAAGTTTGAATTTCACTCAAGAGAGTAGCTTTATTTTTCACAATATTGAAAATTGCGAAAAGTTGTTTGGAATTAAAAACTATATTCTAATATGCAATTACATCCTTCTAATTGAAAATTTTTTTTTTTTTTTGAAAAATTATGGATACCTAACATTATTCTCAGTTATTTCAATTCTGAAAACTCTTTTATTATTAATTTTACGAAAAAAAGTGATTCTTAATAAAAAGTTCTGCATGGTCTGAGACCTAAAATACAACTATCTTATGTCAAATTTTATCAATTTTATACAAGGTATGTCAAAAAATATGAATTTGGCTCAAGAGTAAAATACCTTTATTTTTCACAATATCGAAAATTGTTATTATGAAAAGTTATTAAGAATTAAAAACCATGTTTCAGTATGTAATTACATCCTTATTATTGAAATATTTTGAACTATAAAGGTACTTTACTTTTGATCTAAATTTATCTTTTTTGACACATCTCGTATAAAATTGACATAAGATGGTTGTATTTTAGGTTTTAGAGTATTTTAGACCATGCAGAACTTTTTATTACAAATCACTTTTTTCGTAAAATTAATAATAAAAGAGTTATTAGAATTAAAATTACTGAAAATAATGTTAGTTATCCATAATTTTTCAAAAAAAATTTTTTTTCAATTAGAAGGATGTAATTGCATATTAGAATATAGTTTTTAATTCCAAACAACTTTTCATAATAGCAATTTTCAATATTGTGAAAAATAAAGCTACTTTACTCTTGAGTGAAATTCAAACTTTTTGACATACCTCGTATAATATTCATAAAATTTGATATCTGGTGGTTGAATCTTAGGTTTTGGACCATGCAGAGCTTTTTATGAAGAATAACTTTTCTTCGTAAAATTAATAATAAAAAAGTTTTCCATATGGATACAACTTACAGGGACATACTGTATATCACAAAGCAAGAGATCTTTTGAACCGAGATAAAGTTAAATTGAAAATATCATAATCAAATTCATTTAATAGCCCCATGTATCTATTCAATGGGTTATGAATGCCATATGTTGTTCTGTGGAAAGGAATGTTGAAAACATTGTGGTGACGTAGAGCTTGGTTTGGAACATTAAAGTTAATGTGATTTAACAGGTTTGGACAATCAATAAATCCATGTATGATCTTATATATAAATATAGCACCTGATATATCACAACGGTTCTTAAGTGGGGGTAAAAATTGTTGTTCAATATAGGAATAATCATGATTTCTAATGGCAGTGTGAACATGGTAAGCACAATATCTCAAAAATCTATGCTGGACTCTTTCCAATGTATCAATATTATTCTGAAAATAGGGTGACCAAACAACTGAGCAGTATTCTAAAATAGATCTAACTAAACAACAATACACTAACCTTGTTGAATTAATGGAGAAGTACTTGCAATTCCTAGTAACAAAACCAAGAAGTTTAGATGCCTTTATTGAAATAGTGTTTATGTGGTCACAGAAAGTAAGTTTCTCATCGAAAATAACACCCAAATCCCGAATAGAAGAAACATAATTCAATGGCATATTGTTAATAGTATAACTTGTTTCGATTCTATCGACTTTACGAGAAAAACTTATAAAACAACATTTTTTTATATTCAAGTGAAGTTTGTTCTGATTGCACCAATTTTGTAATCTGTCTAAGTCATCTTGCAACAGAGCTTGGTCTTTTTGGCTATCTATAACTTTCCAGAATTTCAAGTCATCTGCCAACATTAGACATTTGCTATTTAGGAAACAGGAAGTGATGTCGTTAACAAAGATATTAAAAAGAAGTGTAGAAGTGTGGCCACCTTGAGGAACTCCAGATGTTACTGAAATAATGTCAGACAGATGACAACCTATCTTGACTCTTTGGCTTCTACCATATGTAGAGTTTTTAATCCATTCAACAAATGTGTCATGAAAGCCTACATTAATTAATTTGTCCAATAGTATTTGATGATCAACACAATCAAATGCCTTGGAAAAATCTGTGTATATAGAATCTACCTGTTTACGGTTTTCCATTTGAGATAATATATCAGATTGATAACAAATTCTATTCTGGTATTCTTTCATTTTTCCTACTGTAGCTTTGTTCTCTCATATCTTGTTGTTTATCGTAGAAAATGTTGCAATGGAATACGCAATGCTCTTCATTAATGCACACTCTGCATTCCATACATTTTCAGTTTTCCTTATGCAATATGTGTAAGACCTGATTGAGTCGTGTCCGGTCAGGAATTGAGTAAAAAAGTAATTTGTTCTTTTAAACCTAC
The DNA here is from genome assembly GCF_917563875.1 of Diabrotica virgifera virgifera. Taxonomy (NCBI): domain Eukaryota; kingdom Metazoa; phylum Arthropoda; class Insecta; order Coleoptera; family Chrysomelidae; genus Diabrotica; species Diabrotica virgifera. Next base: position 208,030,277 of record NC_065445.1, on the reverse strand, counting down.
ATTGATACCACTCTTTCACATTTATGGAATTAGTGTCTATGTCCATTGTGCTTTTTCTGTACTATAGGTCTATACCATCTACTAGATTGTGTGTGAGGTTCTGTATTACAAAATTATATGCTATAGTATCGCACTTACGATCATTGTATAGGACACTTCGCTAATCAATTTGTCGGCAAGGCTATTGTTGATCATTATTCACATTTTCGTATTTTTTTATTATTTGTTAAGTTTATTAAATTTTATGCATCAATTATCTGGTCTTATTAGACTCACAAGGACCAATAATTGTAGAGAGTTTCACTATTCTAAATTTATAATTGATATTTTAATAGTATAGTACTCTTCATATTATACTGAAAAAGGTAATATTTGCATATTTTTTTTAGCTTCCTGAACAATATCGTTATGCCAATGCAGCCCCCATAAAGAAACACAAAAACAAGCATAAAAAACATAAACACAAGGAAACAGGCCTACCTAGTCAAGAAACAGCTGTATCTGACACAAATAGTGAAACTCACGAGAAGAAACATAAAAAGCAGAAACGACATGATGAAGAAAAGAGAAAACGGAAAAAGGAGAAGAAGAGGAAGAAGCAAAAGCATAGCCCTGAACACAGTGCCGGTCTTACACCTAGCCAGCATTCTATCTAGATAGGTTCTTAATATCTTATATAGTTAAGCAGAAAGATTTTTTGCTTTCAGATGTATCAAAATGAATTATTATTGTTTATACATCTTAAAACATAGTTGGAAATCGAGGATTTAAAATTGGTACTAAAATGTATTTTAGAAATTCAATTATGATGCACCTATAAAGGTAATTTTATAGCAGATTAATCACACCCTTTTTTCTACAGTAACTAACTGAATAGATAAAGGTGTATGTATTAGTTATATTAACTATTTTTAAATAAAATTATGGATTTATTTTTTTTTATAGAAACAATCAAACTTAAAAGCAGGTTTACAGTAGGACTATTTGACACATTTCATTTTATAACCAATGGATCAATATCAGCATATTCAACATTCAATTTAGATTAGATATAAACTTAAACCTGTACTATATCAACAGTGAATCTGCATATTTTTGTTCTAAAAAACGGGCTCAGGTATGTTTTCAGTATCTACTACATACAGTAGAACCCCAATTATCCGTGCTCCTTAGGATCAAAAAAATGAGCATAGCATTTGGAAAATTGGAATGTGGAACATCAAGAGCATAAATAGTAAAGAAATAAAACAAGTAGAGGAATTTGAGGCAACAGAATTAAGTACACTAGCAATATCAGAGACCAATAAAAAAGAAGAAGGAATGGTAAATAAAAATGATTATACTAGTTTTCTCTAGTTAGTTTTTTCACAGCTAGTTTTTTCACAGTTCATTACTGTGATTGTGTAGAGAAACATACTGCGGTAGCTCAAACGAAACGTAGAACAGGTGGTACTGACAGCTTGTCAAAGTTGCTTACCTGCGGAGGTAATTAAATCCATTTACTAAGGCTGAAAATCAGTACACACATTCTAAATTGAATATAAATAAAAGTTATTATAGTCGGTCAGCTGTATGACGGGACAGAGCTGGTCGGTCGGCCCCATTGAATGTACAGTGTTATTCACTATATTTTGACCCCCTTGTAAACTGCTTTATATACAGAATTAGAAAAAAATGTATAATACAAAAGATATTCGATTTTTTAATTATGATTTTTTAACATATCATACTAGTGACTTCATCCATTTGGGCGTGATGACGTAATCGACTATTTTTTTGAAATGAGAATAGGGGTCGTGTGCTAGCTCATTTGAAAGGTTATTCAATTCTCTATTGAGTAATATAAACAATCTCATTTTTCCCTTTAGTTATGCAATATGAAGTCACTTCATTATTGAAGTTATTTTTAAAGTGACTGAGTGATGAAAGAAAGCAAAATATTATTTCCTGTTTAATTGTTATATTAACAAACAACTATTGTGAAGATACATTTTGAATTTAACAAACATCAAAAATATAAACCTAAAACCGAGGAATATACACGCTTATAGAACGCTAAAAGAGGGGGGTATGGTTTGAATTTTTTATTTTTTTTTAATTATTTTAAACGAAAGTGCATAACTTCAAGAACACTCTCTGAAAATTTCAGATTTATCGGAGTAAAATTACCGAAGATATACATCATGTTGAATTGTTCATCTTCTCTTTTATAGATTACTCCGCGATTCAAATATATACATATTCCGGTGTGCATTACTTGACGATTTGACAGACAAAACTGCTTTTTCAAAGGCGTTGGACACTGTAACTAAAAAACTACTCGAGAAATCCACCTAAGATTTTGCATATATTTTCTATAGACATTTCGTGAGGTAAAGCTGTCGAGATTTATTTGTTTTTATGCTTATTTTTGGCTTAACAATAATAAATATGTTGATTTTCACCGTTTTTGTTAGAAAGAATTTCGTTTTTTTTTTTAATTTTCGAGTGATACCAAGGACTCAAAAATCGTTAAAAATAAAAATATTCGACCGCATTATCTCGAGAAACTTATTAAGCTAATAAAATCTTATTAAATTTTTTGTTTCACATAATCCAGTAACGAAGTTCTGATGAAATCAATTTTTTTTAAGTGTCTGTAAAAATTTGCCACCGTTGGGTCTATTTTTCAAAATTTTTGTTTGAAATTTTTTGTTTAATATTATTTGAATTGTACTTGAAAATGTAATCGTAAATTGTCAGTTTTAGACAATTCAGTCATTGCTTACCGTAATTAATAATTTTCTCTGAAAAATGAAAATATCTCAGAAACTAATAAACTTAGACATAGGGAATGTTATTAAAAAATTAAAGTACGGTAATAGTACTTTTCGATAGTGATATAAAATACAGGGTGTTTCATTTAAAATTACTGAGAAAATAATGTATTTGCGTTTTGACTCACCCTGTATTCAATATAAAGAAAATTAGGAATATCAATAATTTATGAAAATTTTGACAAATAAAAAAATATGGCATCAATAAACCATTGCCGTTGTGCTTATTTTTATTTATACAGGGAGTTGAACTTGTTACGATTTTCATATAAAATTTGTTATAATTTTGTAAATATCCTGCATAATATACCAAACCTTTATATTTTTGTAATGGGGAAGTTACATTTCGAATATAAAATAAAATATAGGGTGTTCCATTTTAAAAAAACATAAGTTTGGCGTGCCACTATGTTATAGAACACCCTGTAACATTCTAAATCAAATCATTAAGTCACCTACACATACAAAGATTCAAATTGAGGCCCATATATGAGGCCATCTCAGATTTTGTCTTTTACAAAAATGGCGGGCATTCAAATGAATCTGCTGCACATAGGTACATGTGAAGATACGTTATGCATTTATTAAATGGTAATTAACATAACTAAAAAGTTCAAAATATTTCGTTAAATATTTTTACTCTCTTTTAAAAAAATTAATATATACAGGGTGAAAGAATTGAAAAAGAACAACATATTTTTACATAAAAACCAGGAAAAACACAACTTTTGGTAAACCGATTCTTCCGGTTCAAGACCTTGATCTTATACATAAAAAAAAGCTATATACCAAATTTGGTTGAAATCGGACTTTTCGTTCAAATGTTATCGTGCTATTAGTCACATATGTTTGTATTGTCGCCATTTTGAATTCCCGCCATTTTTGTAAAAGGCAAAATCTGTAAGTATATTAATTTTTTAGAGTGGGTTGGTTGCAAATATTCTTATTTACAGTTGATACGAAGGATATCGTCTCCATTAGACGTAACATTCTAGAACAGTGTATATTCGTTGAAAAAAGTGCGTTTGTTTATTAAACTGATAAAAATATTTTATTTTTTACCTTTTTGGTATCAAGTGGTGTAGATAATTTTTGTTTAGCACAGAAACAGATGAACCACTCTTGCAGCGCTACCCTGTGGATCCACAAAGTGGCTTAAACAGGCCATTTTGTAGCGAGATTGGTTTTGTAATGGACGCCACTAGCAACGAAGATCGGCGACAGTGGCTGGACTTTATGAATCCACTCAGTAGCTCTGCAGAGTGGCTCGTCTGTTTCTGTTCTTACGGTGTACATAATATTTCTGCTTTACTATATCAATAGTTTCAATCCTTTTAATTTATAAAGTATTGTAAGTAATTTTAAGATATTTATATGGTTTAATTATTTGAAATATATCATCTGTTATTTTTTATGCATTGATTTTTTTGTACCTACCTAGTTAACAAAGTAAAATACAACACAAAAATCTGTCTTGTATAGTAGATATTAGAGTGGAAAGTTGGATGGTTTTTGGGGTACCATCCATTGTTGATACCGTCAAACCATCCATCCACTAGTGAATAGGTCTGATTGAGACTGTGTCTTAACTTAAGCTTCCCACCAGGCTTCTGTTCAGGTGAATTTTTGTAAAGCAACGGTTAGGTCAAGTAGATGGTAAATTATTCTAAAATGCCATTCTTTACTCCTTAAAATAACCAGCATGTATATCAAGAAACAAAATGAAAGTACTCTGCATAAGAGATTATTGAAGTTGGAGCTAAAGCCGATGCCGCACTGCAGGATGCTAAGATGGTCGCTTGGAGGGTGGATTTTAAAGGTGGATGGTGGAGGCGCTTCATCCTGGACTCAGTGAAAGAGTGGAATGAAGTCAGAACTCAGTATCCAACTGACTGCTGAGGAGTCGTTTGTTTCATTTGTTACCTTATATTTGGTTTAATTTTTAGCATATCGTCCTATTAGAGGTAAAACTCACTAACTACACTTTTCAGAAAGTGGAAAAAAATTGACTTAAAGGTACAAATTGTTTTTTAAATTCACCTGACTTGAATATTAGATCTTTTTTTAATGCAATTGCAAAGAATAAATAAAACAGATATTTTAAGCCATAGTTCGTCACATAGTGGGTCTGCTGGGTCCCAAATTGCCCTTCTTTTATACACAGCACTTATTACGCTTTCCTCCATAGCCAGGCTACCCGGATGGAATATCAAACACGACTGATGTGGGTGGATAGACGCCTAGATGGCCATATGCAATAACGACATATATGTAGGAGCTGGTAAACCGTAAAAATACATATGTATGTCTCTTTAATTTAGGGTAATAAACAAAACAAAATAGCCAAAAACTGACATATGAGAACTTTCACCATCGATATGTTAAACCCTTAAATATCATAAAAAACATTAACCCAACTCAACTAGAGCCGATGTCAAGAAAAAAATTCAATCATTGCGAGCTTCCTACAGGAAAGAAAGTAACAAGGTTACGACATGTTGGCTGTGGACGGTTGACACGACTGTTTTGCTCGCTAGTCGATCAACGAGCCGCGAATAAAACCGTCGGTTGTTCTTAAAACCGCGGTATTATGGCTCGCCTGTCGATCACCCACTTTAGAGAGCATATTTTTGTGATATGTGCAATCAGATAAAATTGCCAGTGGTTGCAGCATTTTATCAGTTGGGAATTGGAGTTTATTGAGAGTTAGAAAGGAACTTTAATGCACTATTTTTACTGGGAGTAAGCTATAATTTTACATTAAAATAAGTTTACAATTTGAAACGTTAAACTAACTTAATTTTGAAATAAAATTTTGGATAGTAAACTGTGTTAAGCACAAGAAAGTGACTTAAAAAAAAATGTACAAAATGTATTAGCATTGTTTAAAAAAAGGGTAGTTCTTAAACAATGGTATTAGTAAATCAATCTTGTTTTCACCACTTTCTCCTTGAGAGGATATATTTTTCTATAGAATAAATATTTAACATTTTTCAAAATTATTTTTTAGAAGTTTCAGTTATGTTGTTTACGTAAATATAAAAATTATTATATTTTAAATCAAAATGGTTTTTGTTGTTTTTCACTTAGACAAGGAAAAAAGAGGTTGTCTAGATGCCAAAAGGAGTTGGGCCAACGTGTACAGGACCACTTGGCATGAGTTTGCGATTGGCGGTCAGCGTTGGTCTACAAACCGAATTTTGTCGGTATTTGGTGCACAAATCAAAGGATTTTTGGGACTTGCGCGATCTGCCAAACAGCTGTTTGGTTATGTACACGAACACGTTGTTGTCGTTGAGTTTAAAATATTTGTTTTCTCTTCTCACAATACTGATACTGTTTATAAGTATTAATTTTAAGGTTGTGTTTTAATATTAATACTTTTTTCGGTGTAAAAGCACCGTCGTTTGCGCCATTGTTTTTTAATCACTCTTGTTTGGTACACTTTTCTATAAGCATTGAACGCGTTGTACAAATTAATTGCAGCGGCTGCTACAGTATCCACATCCATATCCATAATCAGAGTTTGTTTTTTGTTTATCCACAGAAAGGTTAATACAGACTGATAACTCCACCAACGTGTAATCACCATGTATTCACTGTTCTTACTTGGCCCAACTTATTGGCCAACTAGGTGGCCCAACGTGTACTGGAGCCATAATGGCGTTCAATGCTTATAGAAAAGTGTACCAAACAAGAGTGATTAAAAAACAATGGCGCAAACGACAGTGCTTTTACACCGAAAAAAGTATTAATATTAAAACACAACCTTAAAATTAATACTTATAAACAGTATCAGTATTGCGAGAAGAGAAAACAAATATTTTAAACTCAACGACAACAACGTGTTCGTGTTCATAACCAAACAGCTGTTTGGCAGATCGCGCAAGTCCCAAAAATCCTTTGATTTGTGCACCAATAAATACCGACAAAATTCGGTTTGTAGACCAACGCTGACCGCCAATCGCAAACTCATGCCAAGTGATCCTGTACACGTTGGCCCAACTCCTTGGCCCAACTGATTGGCCCAACGTGTACTAGCCCCAAATGGGGCTTATAATTAATGGGGGCTATGCTGTATCATTTACGTAAACTGATTACGTACGGTAAACTCGAATTACAGGCTGTAATCTTGTGTGTAAAATCGGTATGCTGTATCAATGATATCCAAGGGGTTGCCTACCTTCGTATGTAATTTCTTTTAGGTAAACGCACGCGTAAACGTAATTTTAAACTTTTCTAAACAAAAATTACTTGCCGTTTAGTTTGGTTATGTGAAAATGTTTATGTTATATTAATAAATATTGTTATTTTTATTTGTGAAACCAAGTTGTTTGTGTGATAGACTTTATTTGATTTTTAGTTTAATTGGTTTAGTGTTTAATTTTTAAGTGATTTTTTAGTTGTTTAGTACTTCAATATATTATATCATAAAATGAATTTTTGTTTTTGTTCTAAGTAGCTTTCACTATTTCCTACTAACACTACATCATCAGGATACAGTAAGTACCAGGAAATGTAAAGTTGTGCTCACAACGAGGCGCCGACCCTCGCTCCCTGGTATCCCTCGTACCATATCATGGATCGCCCGATGCATTATGTTAAATGCGATGAGATCGTTCACGATAATGAAGAGTAGTAGGATACTCTGTTCTAGGAGAGGATACCATCCTTTGGTCTCCTTAGTGAGTGCACCTTTACCCTGCTAGGCCTGGATCCCACGTACCAAAAAAAAGTTGATTAATAGCAAGCTGAAAATTTGCTAATAGGGCTTTTCATCAATTGTCATTTGTTTCGAGTTCCTGTCATATGTTATATAATATTAATATAGGGCTTTTCATTCACAGTCATTTGTTTCGAGCTTCTGTCATGTGTCACATAATATTAATATATCTACGTCATACGTTATTGGCATATACCAATGATACAAACCAAAGACATATGACGTAGATATATTAATATAATATGACACATGACAGAAGCTCGAAACAAATGACAATCGATGAAAAGCCCTATACACGGATTATACGGCATATGACAGAAGCTCGAAACAAATGACTGTGAATGAAAAGCCCTATAGCTTAACGGTGTCTAGTCAGACAAACTTTAATGTACGCAAACACTGGAAGTTTTAATTGTGGAACAGTTTAAAAATTTGGAACGTAGATTACTAAAACTCATGTGTATTTTGTCAGACAGAACATCCAATTGATTTGTTACCTTTTCATTAAACTCTCATGCAAAAAGCAGACTGATATTACTAACCAACATGATTCCTGTCATTTGACATGTTCTTCTTGTTCCACTCATTAAAATGCCCAGTTGGTGATAAACACCAGTCTGATTTTTGCATGAGAGTAATGAAATGGAAACAAATCAATTGGAAGTTCTGTCCGACAAAATACATAAAACGTATTCAAAGTCTGACGTTCCAAATTTTTAACTTATTCCACAATTAATACTTCCCCTGTTCCCGTACATCAAAGTTTGTCTGACTAGACACTGTTAATCTATTAACAAATAATTTTCAGCTAGCTATTAATCAACTTTTTTTTGGTACGCATTATCCAGGTCTATGCAGTTCCCTTGTTTACTGATCCAAAACTAATGAGTATAAATAAGAACTGAGTACTTACTGTGCCTCTCCCATATTTTCATGAAGTGTCTAAGTAGTTTTATGACTGTAGTTTGTTCATTATTGTATTTTTTTTTGTTTTTATAAACGGGTACAAATATACTGCTTCTTCATTCGTTTAGCATTTGTCCAACTTCCATAATTCTATTAAATAAACGTATTAGCCAACTTATTCCTGCCTCTTCTAATGGCTTCCACATTTCCCCAGGAATATCCCGATTCCTTTATTTTTTGAAGTGCTTGAACCACTTCCTCATGGTCAGTGCGAGTTGACAGTAAAATCAAGTAGGAAGTATATATCAGCACGTCTCGCAACAAGGATGGAAAAAATACAGTATGTTTAAGATATACTATGTGAAGACAGACACATGTCTCTGACTCATTAGCTATCATCAGTACAGTATAGCCAAATTAGAATAGGTCTGCGTTAACCTTTCCTTGTTTGAAAAACTCTAAACATTGATTGTTTGAAACATTCCGCATTCCTTTCCTCAGGTAGCTGTAGCTTCCTCCTTGGATGTGTTAGTTGTTGCTCTGGAATCGTTAGGATCTTCTAACATTATTGTCACAAATTGGTTGCATTGCTCCTGTAGTGATCTTTTCCCAAGCTAGCATACACCTCTAGTAGGTATAGCGGTATAGCATACAGAAATGTAGATAAACTGATAATGTTGATTTGTAAACAAAACATCTTCACTAAATGGGTGAAAAAGCTGAATTCTTAGTGTCTGTTATCTGTATTTTGAGGTTGCAGTCATTAAGTTAAGGGGCAGAATAAAAAAAAACTCTGTAGACACATTAACGGACACACTTCACATGTAGTCACATCTTCTTAAGGAGTGACTTCATATGTAGTTGTGTCAGTGAATGTATTAATATCAAGCTTTCGCAAAATTTATTTGTTTCATCAAGTCTAAAATAAATTTATAATTCTTTTCTCAGTAAATACAATGAAATTAAGACAAAAAAGCATTGTATTAAAGAAGCATAAAAACTTACAACATGAGCTTAGTCCATTAAATTTTAAACATTATCACTAAACATAAAAAATATAAGATTGTTAATCTAGTAGTAATTACAATGTTTTATTTAATTTTATATCACAGTAATAGTTTTTGGCACTGAAATATCTCATAAAAACGGATTACTGGTTGTCTCGTAACTGAAGTCACTCTAGATTTAAATTATGTCTTTCTGCCACAGCATTTAAGTACATAAATAACCGATTTACAAAATTTATCTTTTCAAAATATAAACATTAAACTTAAAAACAAGCAAAAAGTTGGGTTAACATGAATTAAATGACAGTCAGGACATGACAGAACCCTAAATAACATGATACGTAATTTTTTTGATACAGCATACCACTTTATACACTTATGTTTTGACGACTGTAATCTGATGTACGTAATTCTGTAATCACTTTACGTAAAGGATACAGCATAGCCCCCAATAACACATATAACAAAATGGACCGTGATAGTGTGACGTCAAAACGTCAAAATTTTTCCAAACACGCTGTGTCTAGGATATACGCTAGCGTGTACGCAAATAAAAAAGTTAGGTAGAATTAAAGGTCATAACAAATATTTTTCTATCAAACAAACACTAAACATATCAAAATAGCGTGTATCAAAATATACAGTCACTGCCCACGCTAAATAGTCACTAGCTTGATGAAGTTTAACTTCTTTATTTGCGTACATTTTAGCGTGTACCTAGACACAACGTGTTTGGAAAACTTTTTTTGACGTTTTGACGTCACGACTATCGCGGTCTATAGCCTGTCATGTCTTCTTCTTTTTCGGCTGTCGTCTGTCATTTCTTCTTTTTTTTATAGTCATCTGTCATTTTTTCTTCTTTTTTGGCTGTCAAGTGTCATTTTGTGAGCAATAATTTAGTAGAATTTTTGACATTTTGAATATTAGTGCACCCAGTGCACCCTATGTAATTTTAACGCACAGCTGAATCTTATGTTTGTGCGTCACAGTGTTGCCAAGCTATTTCTTTCATAATTTCAATCAATGTTAAATGTACCTACAAGAATAATAGAATAAGAACGTTTACTTCTTCCTCATTATACTAGGTAGAATGACAAATGAGGTGTCAAATAAAAGCTTATAATCCAAGGATAGTACTAAAGGTGAGAAATTAGACCTAGATTGTAGAGATGTTGAAAAAGTAAGTATTCGTTACAAAGTACTCGTTACTTACGAATACCGAAAGTAACGATTACTATACAGATGAGAGGCAAATCGTTACTTTGATTACTCTGATTACTTCGTACTAATCGTATCAGAGCGAGTAACGATTATTGTATCTACTTTGATCACTTCGTACCAATCGTATCGGACGTAAACAGACGGGACCGGTATTTTACGAGTGTTATCGAATATCGTTATCGGTATGAAGCGTTTTAAGGGTGTGAGGGTGAGGACTGAGAAATACGATTCTCGATATGATTACCGGTACTCAAATACAAAAGTAATCATAGTACTAAAATCATTTTTATCCCTTAAACAGATCGGTGAAGGTCGTTGTTATATCGGAATACCTCTACACAAAATACCTACCTACTGAGAAATACGATTCTCGATATGATTACCGGTACTCAAATACAAAAGTAATCATAGTACTAAAATCATTTTTATCCAAAATCCACAAGGAAAGAAAAGTTTTCCTGTAGTTGGCTGTATACCATCAATCACAAAAATTGGAATAAATCCTTTGTAAAAGGTATAAAATTTATTAAAATCCCTAAAGGGCTACATCAGAACAAAACGTTTTCGATTTTATTACAAAATCATCATCAGTGTAAGACAGTCTGGATGCTAGCTGAGCCACCAAAGAAATATAGGGGTAATATAACCCTTTAAATATAAAATGTATGCTTTACAGATGCATATTTACTTAAAATGCCTTGTGATGGGCAAAAGGCAACAGGAATAATGCTCTAAGGTAAGGTATTTAAATTCCCAACATGTGGGATGCAAAAAAATTTGAGTTTACATTTCGATGACTTTATGGCAACTGAGTTGCATTTTTTTGCATCCCACATGTTGGTAATTTAAATACCTTACCTTAGGGCATTATTCCTGTTGCCTTTTGCCCATCACAAGGCATTTTAAGTAAATATGCATCTGTAAAGCATACATTTTATATTTGAAGGGTTATTACCCCTATATTTCTTTGGTGGCTCAGCTAGCATCCAGACTGTCTTACACTGATGATGATTTTGTAATAAAATCGAAAACGTTTTGTTCTGATGTAGCCCTTTAGGGATTTTAATAAATTTTATACCTTTTACAAAGGATTTATTCCAATTTTTTCATTTTTATCCCTTAAACAGATCGGTGAAGGTCGTTGTTATATCGGAATACCTCTACACAAAATACCTACCTACTGAGAAATACGATTCTCGATATGATTATTCGCTCCGAGCGTTAACAAAGTGTCAAAGCAAAATCGACCGACCTGCTCATGGTGGCGGTTTTTTAAAATTTTATCAGGACGCTTTGTGTATGTTTAAATGAGACATTTAAAAAAAAATTACGTGCCACCCTAGTGATATTATGTATTAATATAAATATAATAAACATAATATAAACACACTTAATCTGATATAAATTCTCCACTTTCCAATATTGATTATCAGTTTGATTTTGTATACATAACCTCACTATCTCAGTTTATGTCAATAAATCTTTATTAACGAAAAAGAAAATATTTTTGTTGCACTATAAATTATAGTATAAATTAATAACTAATGAATTCTAACAATTGTATTCGGTTATTATCACTACAAAATAAAATATTCAAGTTTAACAAAATAATCCCATAAAACTCAATGTTAAAACGTCCTTACAAAATATGACAGCGTGTCACGTGACTGTAGGTAGAGGGGAGACGCACGGAGCCAATAGGTACTCGAATACAAAAGTAACAAAGGTAATCAGTAATCAAAGTAACGAATACTGTAAATGATTACTTTATACAAAAGTAACGGTTTGTAACGAATACTCGAAAGTAACTATTATCAACATCACTACTAGATTGTCTGTCCCTCAAAAAATAAGCGTTATATTGGGAATTTCTAATGTCGACATTAAAAGTTGCACTATTTTTTTTCTATAAAACATTTTGATCTAAAACTTACCAGAAAACTTTTTTGTACTCTCTATTTTCAAATAAACGTTATTAAGAAGCTAAATTTTAAACTTCGTGACACAAATTTTGCGATTAAACATTGCAATGCACAAATCTGCACCTTTTTCTTGGAAAAATTCATAACCTTTATCATGATAATAAAAACTTGAAGCAGGTACCTTTGTCTTTAGAAATGTTAGAGCTATAAACTGTAAAAATTTCAGAAAAAAATATTAACATGGAACAAAGTTGTTGCGAGGTAAACGCAAGAAACGTGATTTCATTTTTTTTATTTTTAGGTTAAAATTGCGATTTTGACAATTTTCCATCACATAAAATTCAAAATAAACTTCATTTTCGTTTTCAGCACCCTCGAAAATATAAAGTATGAATAAAATTAGCCATTCACCCCTCCGTGGTCAGTATCTCGAAAACTAAGCTCTTTTTTGAGGGTGTCCCGCTCGTGTATAATATCACAAAAAATTGTAACGTGATAGTATGAAAAAATAGAGGATACGGCAACGGTGTTACAAGTGATGGTCGGATCCAATGCCAAAATTTACACAGACATATTAGGGTGCACTAATAGCCAAGATGTCCGAATTTTTGGTAGATTTTATCCTCTCTAGTAGAATTTAGTAGGTTTTTATATAAATCTAGTAGAAAACGACGTTCGATCGTTGGCAACACTGGTTAGTTATAATCTGAGAGGGCCTATCCTTTTCGTTTGAGCATAGCCACCTTTACTTAACAAGCCATGAAGTTGAAACTTGGCAACATCTATTGGTAGACCGATTGATTCTGACAGTTCTCATTTGTTTTTAAATAATTTTCACTGTATTTACAGAGAAACTGAAATATTTTACAATATTTCGAGCTCCAAATTATAAAGAACATTAAAAGGTATGTTATTAAAATTATTTTAGTTCAATATAATATATTTTTATATAAACTTGCGGGCATATAGAAATCCGTCCACTTAAAAATTTTGTCATTTTTAATGTCTTATATTTCCTAAACCTGTTGGCAGATATAAGTGATTTTCTAAAAATATGTTATAGCCTAATTCTTTAACAATACCGCTGTAATAATATTGTTGCTAACAGCGGCGGATCCAGCATTGTTAAGAGGGGGGGCCGATCGGCTAAATTTATAGATAATTTTCTACCTAAAATATACCGGCCTGTTTTAGCCTACCGGCCCACCGGAAAGACTTGTACTATCTCTGTATCTGTAGAGTAGGGAGGGCGAGTCTCTGTCCCACAGCACTTAGGCCACATATGCGCCATTGTAGGGGAACAAGGGGCTTGTTGTAACAGGGGTAAGTAGTAACACGGCTTTTTCATAGGTTATTTGACCGTTGTTAACTAATTTAGCTGACTCAATTTTATTCTCTTGTCGCTCTGCAAATGACATCGTCTAGCCAGTCATCCTCCGATAGTTGCAAATAGTAGTTTTGTGCACGAGCTTCAATTGGATGAGTTAATATAAAATTTGACACTCATAAAATTTTGGTTATCGCTATTGTTTTAAATGGAAATGAAACTTTTGGTGTTCATTTATTTTCTAAATTTAGTTATTCTTTGATGTTGCTTAACAATTTTACGATTAGGAAGATATTTTTACAGTTATTTTAATAAATATACAAAATTGTGGTACGGGGTATGTTGCAACAAAACGTTGGGGATTGTTGTAACATGTTGTAATATGGCTTCGTATATTCTGAAGTGAGCTGAACTATATTTTGGATTAATTCCCATGAAGGTGCGAAAACTGTCTTATCAATGTGCCGTAAAACTCAGTGCTAAGCAACTTCTTTCTTATTGGTATTAAAATTATAGAGTTGGTCCAGATTGGGTTCAAAATGTTATGCGTAGAAATTTACATTTATATTTAAGAACACCGGAAGCCACGCTATTAAGTCGAGCAACATCTTTGAAAAGGAGCAACGTTCTTATTTTCTTCGAAATATACCAAAAAATTCAAATTATCGTACTTTTACAACCTGCCCCAATATATAGATGTTACAACTAGCCCCAAGCGTGGGGTAAGTTGTAACAATTTACTGTTTTTCGTGAAATGCTAGTTGATTAAAAAATACCAGTCTTTTTAACTTTTTTCAGTTCAATTTGATTCAGAAAGAGTTAAACTAGCGTTGAGTGTTTAATTAGTGATAATTGGGAAAATAGCTGTCAAGATATATTTGATTTTATGAAAATTGTTACAACTAGCCCCCTCCTCCCCTACATGCTCCCAGGTGGTTGTCGTCCTTAGCTCATTGTCCATCCTTCCATTTCCAGGAAGGTGGACAAATCACCAGGGGCCATCTCCCCCATGTCGGCAGGTGTAGGCCAATGCTCACCGAACGCATACTCTCGTATTGACGATAACTCCAGACATTAACATAGGACTTAGTTTCGTCATCTCGTTCACACTTCCTGATACCAGTGTGTGGAGGTGTTTGCTTAGTTGATAATGGCCAATTACAAGACCAACTGTCAAGCGTAGGTTTTTCCTGGTCATTCTCAAGTACTTTTCTGATGCTGACTTCCCAAGGTTCCTTAGTGTTACCTTGACAAGTCTACATTCTGGCCCTTCTTCCCATCTTTTCACGGTTTGCGTGTGGGAGTGACATTTGGCAATTTCCACGATTGTTGCAGTTGACCAGCCAAAAAGATCACCAGGTCATTTGAACTATGCTGGAATTTTTGCCCATACCCCATTTTATACTAAGGTTCAGTGATCTGGAGTATATCCCGCATCCTGATCAGCCTTCTTCCATTTTGGAGACATTGGTGTAGATGCAATATGCATTTGTTACGTTTGAATCCCTATATGTTATCTTGATTCCATTTTGTAGGGTTTGTCGAAGACAAACGTAGGTTTAATTGAGTCGCCTCCATGGCCTGCATGTAGCAGGGGTAGTGCCTCCAGCTCACCCCTCCAGAAACGACATCTCAATTGTCCCTTTCCTACATCTAGGTTTACACCCACTGAATGCAATCACATTATAGTCATCAGTGCCACCTTTTTGATATATATGTTTAAAGGAGCGATGCCAATGAGCAACTCCATTGCAGCAGTTCGTCTTGTTTTCATGGCATCTGTTATATTTACGCAAGCCATCCGCTGAATATGGTTTAGTTTGTTGATCGCTGTTGCCTGTAGAACTTTTGGTACCCAAGCAATAGCTCCGTAAGTTAGTATTCGCCTAATGACAGTAGTGTCGATCCAGACGATCACTCTGGGCGAAAGACCCAAGTGCGTCCAACGGTTCGCCGATATTTTTCTTAGACAATATATGCTCTTTTAGCTCTAAGAAAGTTCCATGTTAACTTCCTGTCAAGGGTAATACCAAGGTATTTCACCTCTTCAAAAAAGTTTAGACTGCATTTTAGAATCCTTGGGGGTATTAAGCTCGTGATCCTTTTTTTGGTGAAGAGGACTATCTCAACCGTTTTTGCTGAGTTGGTTAACCAGGGTATCCAAAACTATATTCCAGAGGAGTGGTGATAACACCTCCCCTCCTGTGGACATCCCCTCGTAAGCATGCCTCTACCTAACCGAAACGTTTTCTACATTTATGCTTATTGCTCTATTGGAGAGCATACTAAATATCCATTCGCTCACGGCCAGGGGAACATTCCTGATATTGAGCTGTTGGGCGATGGTTGGGAATATTGTTTTATCAAACGCTCCCTCAATGTTTATGACTATACCTAAGGTGGATTCTTTATTGTCCAGCGATCTTTCAATTCTTCCCACTACTTGATGCAGTGCAGAATCAGTAGATCTTCCCGAAGTGTATGCATGTTTATTTGGGTGAAGTGGGTTATGAACCAGAACTTCATCCCTTATGTACCTCTCGCATAGCCTTTCCATCGTTTTCAAGAGAAAAATGTTAGGCTAATTGGTCGGAAAGCCTTTGGTAGGGTGTAATCCATTCTACCTGGTTTTGGTATGAAGACCACACGTACCTCTCCCCACTCTCTAGGAATATATCTTAGAGCCAAGGAGGCTCTGATCATTTCCACAAGGTGTGGCAAAAGAATATCCAGTCCCCACCGTAGTAGAGCTGGATATATGCCGTCAGGCCTTGGTGACTTAAAAGGCTTATAATAATAATATGGCTTAAAATAATAATATGGCCCATCTTACCATTTCCTTACTAATTAATGTTCTGGCAAGATGCCAGTCATTCGGTGTGGGTATGATTATTTCTTCCATTTAGCTCGGTGCTTTTGAGGCACTAGAATCGGGGATGTGTGTTTCCATCAGAATCTCAGCACTTTCGCAAAGGTTGTTTACTTCCATTTTCCTTCGTTAATATGCCAATGTGGATCTTTTGAGAGCGCTGTTTGTAGCCTGGAAGTCTGCGGAAAATCTTCGATTTCCGAAGACGAACAGGTGTCCATTTGGATCAGTTTTTACCTCGTGGTGGGAAATGCACCATCTCGCAACTGACATGTCTGGATTTTGCGCCGTTAGCCTCCGTAGTACTCTTTCTGGGTCATCGGTTGTGGTAGTAACATCCTCCGAGATCCATAAAGAAGCTTTATAGTGACCTTGCCGTACTTCTTCTTATTGCGCCGTTTTCCTTCGAAGATTGGCGATTCAAATGGCGACTGTAGCTTTGGAAAGTGCTGGACGAAAAATGTCTGCGGATGAGCGGTCAAACCCTCTTCTCAGGTCCTTTAGCCACGAGTTCTGGTGTCTTCCTTCCTACTGATCATTTGCCCTGTACTTTATCCTCCAATATGATTTGAAGTAGTTCATACCTTTCCCCTCTCAACACATGGCTCTAGTATTGTATTTTTCTTTCTTGGGTTATTCTTAGTAATTATTTTTGTTTGTTCATGCCGTACGGGTTTACCTTGTCTATGATAGCGACCCTAAGGTGTGTCAGTCACGGAGGCTTCCACGAAGCTTTGGGAAGTGACAGTGGCGTTTCCACCGCTGCGTACCTTCTTGTGCTTCTGTGGCGTGCCTTCCGTGGAAGTGCTTGTGTGAAGGCGCTTACACCGGTGGCTGTCGGTTCCTGATTTCCTTTGTAGGTGGAGCTATTGACAGCATCTGATGCGGGCACCTTCACCTTTGTTTTGGGAGGGGTTGGAGAGGGATGGGTGGCCTTCTTTTTACCTCAGCGCAACAGGGTCTGTGGTCCTTTGGTCAATTTCCCTGAGGTGATACTTGAACAGCCTCTGCTTGGGCCGAAGTTTGAGGTAAAGATTGTAGCCCATTCTCCACTCCGGCTTCAGACTGAGGTGAACGTTTTTAGTCCTGTACTAATAAAATTTATTTATAATTCATATAATATATTATATCTTAATCAAGATTTAGCCATACGGCTCACACTCCCTCTAAGGGGAAAATTGACTCATCCCAGATACCTACGGTATCAAAAGGATTGAGCTCTGGTGGGACTCTTTCCGTGTTTTCGAGACCTAGGTGACTTGGTATGCTGAAGTTTCTCCCAGACATTTTCGTACTCATCTGGCCGTCGCAAGTAGTACAGCTTTCTGCATGGTCTAATAAAGGTGTTCATTTAGACCCAGCTTTTTTATGCTTTCGAGGAGGGTCTTCGGAATGATTCCAGTAGTAGACATAATAATCGGTATCGTCTGGGTACTTTGCATTCTCCATATTGCCTTCGTATTTGAATTTCCAGATCTCTGTACTTGGCGATCTTTTCAGTAAATTTACTACGTAGATTATTGTTGTTAGGTATCGCCACATCGATTAGTGTTGTCTGTCTTGTTAATTTATTAACTAGTACGAGATCTGGTCTATTATGTGCCACTGTTTGGTCTGTGAGCACAGTGCGGTCCCAGTATAGCTTGTAGTTGCCATCCTCAAGCATACTCTCAGGGACGTATTGATAATACGGGAGATGGTCCGTTTGGAGAAGTCCGAGCTTGATAGCTATCTCTTGATGAAGGATTTTTCCCACTGCGTCATGCCGTTCCCTGTATTCAGTTGCAGCAAATGCCTGGCAGCCCCCTGTAAGATGTTGGATGGTTTCTTGGGCTTGACATCCATATCGGCATCTGTCATTTTGAACCTGAGGGTCTTTGATGATATATTTCAGGTGATTTCTGGTTGGTATAACCTGATCCTGAATGGCCAGTAATGAACCCTCCGTTTCAGGGAACATCTTTCCTGATGTAAACCAATAGTTCGACGCTGTATTGTCAAAGCTATTAACTTTGATCGCGCTGTACGTCCTGGGTATACCCAGAGGGAGAACGCCTGCGCATAACTTTTTTTGAGGGCAATATTCGACCTTATTGAACGTCCAATTTTGTAATGCGCAGGCGTTCTCCCTCTGGGCATGCTCGGGGGGCATGCTGCACGAACACGGCTAAGGCTAATAGGTTTATTTTATATTCTAATTCTAAGGTGTTAGGTGTTGGCTCGTTGGCTGGCGGTGGCGATGGGCGTGGGTGTTTGTTTGTGTTGTGTTGTCTTATTGTGTTTCTTGTTTCTTCTGTACTTCTGTTTGATTTCATAATTTCATCTTTTGCTTTGATCACTTGATGGTATCAACTTGGTGATAATTAAATTGGATATTATTATTATTAGCGTGAATTCTTGGTAAGTTTTTAAGTTATTTTTATACTTGGTTTTCTTTGCAAGATACTTACTGCGTTTTATCTGCTAGCTGAGCATATTTTTATTTCTGTAGGTCTTGTTAGTTTTGTATGTTTTGGTTGAGCAAAATTTTATTTTTAAGTTTTGTTCCTTTTGTATGTTTTGGCCGTAATTAGATATTCATATCCTTGGAATCATGCATTAGTGTGAATTCTTGGTAACTTTCTAAAGTTATTTTTATACTCAATTTTGATTCGCACGATATTTAATTTTTTATAGTTTTGTACATATAGCAATGTAAGTACAAGTACAATGCAAAAGTATTACATGCAGGCAAAAAGAAAGAACAATGCTACTTCTTTACTTACGTCTGAATAAAAGAAGTAGACCTGTTCCAGTCGTTAATTGTAGGGAGAACGAAGACATCATTGTTGAGAGCCATGAAATATCCAATGTTTCTGAGAAACCGTCCAACAATGAGCTTCAGAATGTTCATTCAACTGACCAGCAGAGAACTGAAGATTCTGTAAAACCTAAGATTTTTAGTGGATTGGGCTTTGCGTCACAAAATAACTCATACAGCCATTATAATGATTTATTGAAATACTTCACAAATTACTTTCCAGAACTTCCTACTGATACAAGAACATTATTAAAAACGTGTAGAGAAATACAAAGAAAACCTGTCCCACCTGGAGAATATCATCACTTTAGTGTAAAGTCTTGTTTAGAAACGTTATACATTCAGAATATTAATTTATTGAAAGACAAAAATATTTTTAAACTTGATATTAATATTGATGGTTTACCTTTAGCAAAAAGTAGTGGTAGTCAGGTGTACCCTATTCTGTGTAAGTTGAAAGGAACAACATTTGTAGAAATGATTGGCAGAGCCTATTTTACTTCAAATCAGGCCCGAGGCACTACATAGTTTTAGGGCCCCTAACAAAAATTTAATAGTAATAACAATAATAACTTTTTTATATGTATTTATTATTTAATAGAAATATAGTTGCAGTAGAAATTTAAATTTTATTAACAATAAATAAAATTTATATTTAAATAATTAAACAATGTTTAATTGTTTAAAGTGCAAAAACTACCGTGGAATTTCTCTACTATGTACAGCATAATATAATATGTATGTATAAAGTCCTCACGTAAGTATTTTATAAATCCAGTAAGTATAAAAAAAATCCAGAAATAAACTCGACATATTCGAAAGGAAAGTACTGAGTAGAATACTAGGACGGAATCTTCAGAATCTTCGATGCAACAACGAGCTTTATCAACTTTATAAGAAAACACTCCTGCCAGACTTCATTAGAATACAAGGATTGCAATGGGCCGGCCATGTGATAAGAATGGGAAAGGATAGGCCACCAAAAAGAGCAATGAACGCTAGAATGCAGGGAAAGAGACCGGTTGGAAAGCCAAGAAAGTGCTGGGAAGATACAGTAAGCAGCGATGCACAAGCATTTCTAATAGTCCGTGCATGGAAAAGAGCAGCCACAGATAAACAAGGGTGAAGGCAAAAAATAAAGGAGGCCAAGGCTCAATTTGGGCTGTAGTAAATTAGAAGCAGAAGGACAGGATGTGAGGACGAACTTCCTGTTGGTACATTGTTTTGAGATGTAAAATATGATAATATGGCATCTTTTGGTGCCTGCCGTTCCTGTTCTTTTAATTTTTGGTTTTTTCGTTTTTCGCTGCCACTTAAATGTTTGTAACTCATAATAATAATGAAACGATTACTCAGTTAAGAATAATGAGTGTTTAAAGGAATTTAATAAAACGACTAATGATTAATGAATATATTAGTTGAACTTTGAATTAACTTAAAAAGCACAGGACTGAAAACTAATAAGTACAAGCAAGCAATACCTTATCTTTGCAAGAACAAGAAAACGGCATCAATCATCAAACTAAATATTAAATATAAAAGTGCATGTTAAATAAATATTATGACAATACGTGACGATAACTCTTGTTAATCCTACCTCTTGGTAATCCTTCGGAGTGGTGTCTAAATTTTGCTTATTGTTATGCCGACAAGGCAATCTACCTACTCCTATTGCAGTTTTATGATAAGAATGGTTTATCGACCGTTAAGTACCAATACCTCCTATCTACATTTTTTTCAAAAATAAGTTTATCGCGCCATCTAACTGCAAAGCTT
This sequence comes from Diabrotica virgifera virgifera, assembly GCF_917563875.1. NCBI lineage: Eukaryota > Metazoa > Arthropoda > Insecta > Coleoptera > Chrysomelidae > Diabrotica > Diabrotica virgifera. Next base: position 208,008,910 of record NC_065445.1, on the reverse strand, counting down.
GTTACGCATCTTCTAACAAAATATCCTAACTGTATCTATTCTCAAAGTATTTAAAATAACATCATGGAAATATATCCTACCTTAATCAGCGTTTTTTATGCCGGAAATACCTTCTAACTGAATAGCAGAAATACCTTCTATCTACTCATTTGTGGTTGTTGTTTGTTAGTTGTACCGCCTATCAACAGTTTCCCGGTATTATTCGTTTTTTGTATCTTATTTAGTTCTTCTGCCGTACAATATTGTATTTACGTGTGTGTCTGGTGTTATCAAAAGGTAAGGAGTGTTTTACAACTAAAATTAACAGCCTAAGTAAGACTTTGTACAAAAAATAAATACCTAACCTCAATTTAACTCATGTTTTTGTGTGTTAAAGTTCTTATAAATTAATTTTAAGTTAAGATGATAGTTACATATTCAAGGCTTATAATACAGTTATAGTTAAAAATGTACACACAACCACCAAAGGGAGTTTTAGTAAATTGAAATGTAGATAGCAGATCTTTCCACAAAAATAATTAAAATTACTTAAGGTGTTCGTAGTACATAGGCGGCGCAAAAAACGGGCATATCGGATATTTTGTCATAATGAAAAGCTGTTTAAGAACAGAAAAATGCAGCTATTAATATTAAAGTACGTTTTAACTAACATTGGAAACAAAACATTTTGCTTTTATATGATAAATTATAATAAAGATTATTTTCGATCCCCTAATAGTTATATTTACGTAACAAGCAATGTTTCAAGCATTGAATTTTCAAGTAAAATCTCAAAGTAGTACCTAAATGCAAATTTTTTTACAGATGAATATCAATCAAGATCGACGTAGGAAAACACGGGCAGCTGAAATATTAGGATTGGCTTTGAAACTTGATGAAAACATTCCTTATGGCTGCACAAGTGAGTCTACTACTAGCGTTATTATTTCTGAAGGTTTAGAGCCCACAAGATCACAATCTAAAAATCTGAGCCAAGACGAACACTGTGTAAACTTAATTCATGAAACTACGACATTGATCCACAGTGTACTGTTACCAGATGGAAGTTCCTACATTCCGGAGACAAATGAAAATATTACTCCTCCTATTAGTACAAGCCAACAAGTTGGTAGTCTTGCCTTGTCTGACAATCAAGAAAGTAATCGTTCCTATCAAAATGTGTTTTCCTCCAACAATTTAGAAGACTCCCACTTCCAACAGTTAAACGAGGAACTTCATACTGAAAATGTAATTACAGAGAGAGCATCGACTCCAAGTACATCTTCAGCTCACGATTTTTCACCCAGTGAAAGTTCCTATAACCCAGAGTCTGATTCATCGGAGACTGAGAGCGAAGATAGGGTGTCTGAAGAAAATAGTGTGCCGGATTCTGAGCTGGTGCCAAGACAGGTTTATTTCGGAGAAATCAATGAAGAACGAAAAAGAAAAATTAAACCAGATAGTAAGACTTGGAAAAAAAATCGTAACAAAGAGTTAAGAATGCTTGGCAAAGATTACTTAGGTTATACAAATCCGAAAGAGGGAAAAATGTTACACAATACTCCCCGAAGCGCTCGCAAACTGGGTGAAGCATGCAAGTCTAAAAAATGTACAACAAGTAAAGTCAGGAATTGTGAAAAACTGACCGTGGAGATGCGACAAGATATATTTAATAATTTTTGGACAAACTTAAATTGGGAACAAAGGAAGATTTATATAAATGGATTAGTCTCCCGACAAACTACTGCTAGAAAAACTGTAGGGTGTGAGACAAGCCGGGAAGGTACTTTCCAGTATTTTTTGCCTACAGCTGAGGGTAATTTGCGAGTTTGCAAGACATCCTTTTTAAATACATTTTCCCTAGGTTCTTTTACTGTACAATCTTGGGTCAAGAAGTCAGTTCATAAAACACTTCCATGTAATGAAGTCACCAATAGCAATCGAAAACGAGTTGTGCCAAGAGGAACGGCGACAAGAATCCAGATGCTACGTGAATTTTTTAAAAATATCCCAACACTTCCCTCTCATTATAATAGAAAAAATTCGAGAAAATTATTCATCGAGCCATATTACCGAAATAAAACAGAACTCTATAATTCCTATAAAATATGGTGCTCAAATAATAACGAAGAGAGTGCAAGCAGACATACTTTTGACAAGATATTTAAAGATTCAAATCTTTCTATTTATACCTTAAAAAAGGATATGTGTGACATCTGTGTCAGTTATAAAGAAGGAAATATTTCAGACGAAAAATATAAAGATCATATTCAACGTAAATCAAGAGCAAGAGCCGAGAAAGAACATGACAAGGAAAAAGCACAAGCTGGTGAATTTAATCTTCTTACAATGGATCTTGAAGCTGTCAAAGTGTGTCCTTATCTGACTGCAAGTGCCCTCTACTTCAAAACGAAGTTAAGTTGTCACAACTATACGGTCTACAATTTGGTCACTCATCATGCAACATGCTATTGGTTTGACGAAACTGCCAGTGACTTGACAGCAAGCACATTTGTTAACTTCCTTTTAGATTACTTGTCACAACACTGTCTCGCCAACAGGTTACCTATAGTAATATTTTCAGATGGCTGCACATACCAAAATCGGAATAACATTTTGTCTAACGCATTATCTGCCTTTTCTGTAAAATATCAGATAGTTATAACCCAAAAGTTTTTAGAACCGGGTCACACTCAAATGGAGTGTGACTCGGTCCACAGCGCTATCGAGACTAAATTGAAGCATCGTGAGATTCATCTTCCGAGCGATTATGCTTCTGCTACTAAGGAAGCAAGAAGTAAGCCATTTCCGTATGAAGTGAAATTGGTTGACTATCAATTTTTTAAAAATTACGCAAATGAGGACACATGGCGATACACTTCCATTAGGCCAGGTCGTAAAGTAGGAGATCCTGTTGTAACAGATCTGAGGGCTTTACTGTATACCATAGATGGAAAAATACAATATAAACTAAACTTTGATGATGAGTGGAGTGAGTTGCCCATAAGACCTAAAATTATTCCTGAACCGATTTATACTCCCTTGCATGACAAAGTGCTACCTATTAGTTCTACGAAGTACTCTCATTTACAACAATTGAAAACTGTGTTACCGCAAGACTGTCATACATTCTATGACTCACTATCTCAGAAGTCTTAATGTGTTGATATCATTAATAATAATAATAAAGTTTTTTGAGTTTAATTCATTTTTTAATTACATTTAAGACCTCCTATCTTCCATTAAACACATATATTTCAAGTAACAGAGAAAAACAATACCTCCTAACTGACAAACTGTCTTTTTCAAAAGCTCTTTCAAAATCAAATATGTGAGGTACGATAATCTTATACATAAAAAAGTAGAAAGTCCATATATTAAATTATTCTGATTGGCAGAGCAAAATTAAATAAGTTTTTTGCTTCTCCTGTAAAATTTACTTGTCGTTAGATAGAAGGTATTGGTACTTAACGGTCGTTATGTTGGTTTATAGTTTATGAATATCACTATATCCCAATTTGTTATCATTTATCATTTCCTGTTCGTAAAATGAAATAATTTTGAAAATTTATTTTGTTTTTTCAATAAAAATTTTCTTTCGGTGATCTTTTCGGGCCCCATTAAAATGCGGGCCCAAGGCAGGGGCCTCATGGGCCTAGTGATAAAATAGGCCCTGATGATTGGTATTTATCATGGCTATGAGAAGCCAGCCTGCAGAGGCTAATATTTTTTTAGACATCTTTGTATCAAGCCTTATTTACCTTATAAATTATAAATAACGGTATTGAAATAGATAGTCGAACATTTTCTATAAAAATTAATTCTATTGTTTGTGATGTACCAGCAAAAGCTTTTATTACATACACAAAGGGTCATTCTGGTGATGCTTCATGTAGCAAATGTATAATTATTGTGTACGTAAATTGTGTATGTAAATTATTAATTTTCAATTGGTATCTATTATAGGTAAAAGACTTATCAAAATTTGGCGGATCAAGCACTTATAATTTTATCAAAAGAGTAATGTCAACTATATTGGCAGACAGTCTTATTATTGAGTATAGTTGGCTGGGTCGGAAAGGAAAACGTAGCCTTAAGAGTACGATGGTGGGAAAGCTGTTTGTATGTGAGTATTATATCACAATAACTACCACTTAAAAAGATATTTTAAAAATATGTGCCTAGATGAACTCACATATTTAATTCATATTATAATCAAAAACAACGCAACAATATTTGATTGTACTTTTGTTTTTCCGTAACTGTTAATTCTAATTTATAAAATTTATTTACAAATAGGAAACCTCTTATTTTGAGCAATATAATACTAGTATTTTCAGCAATATGTAGATTGGATAGCATAGCAGGACGAACGGTTGGCCGCACATCACTTTGCCGTGATGAATGCGAGTTAAATCCCCAGCCCGTTGAAAGGAAAACAAAAAGGCTAACACGTCAGTTTAAAATTCATAAGGCTGATCAGCCTATGTGATGGAGCAGTATGACAAGTGATAAGGGCATGTGGCTCAGTGATACTCCCTCATAGATCCCTACCGGAAGGATATATATTTTTAGCAATATAATATAGTAAACACTAAACTAAAAATGTAATAAAACTGTAATGTAACAAGACAATAGATAGCCAGTAGTTATTTTGTATAAAAATTAATTATTTTAAATATATTTCTTATAGTGTTTATTTTTCAATTTTAGCTGCAGCTGACAAAAGTGGTATTTCGCCAAACAAAAAAAAACAGAGGAAGCGATTAGAAGTTATATGAAAAGGGGAAAGGAGAGGCTGACTGCGAAAGAAAATAAAAATATGAGTTAACATGAATATTATTTATGAAATTTTAATAAAAATTTGTTTGAAATATATTTGTTTTTTTTTTCATTTTAAATGCAGATTTCATCTTTAAAAGTTTCAAGTAAATTCAGTATAAAACAATTTAATATTTACTTTTTGACATTCTTTAAGAGCTTAGGCGCAAAATTTTGTGCCAATGCTTTTTAAATACATTCATTTTTTTTAATCCTGAAAAAGGATTTTCGTAAAATTTAAAAACTGAATGAAACATTACATTATTACTGAGGGCCGAAAGTTCCTGAAAACTTCTATAATGTTTATTTTAACAAGTTACAGGGGTAAAAAACAGAAAATTTACTGTGATTATTAATATCAAATATCTCATTCAAAAGAAACTTTTGTTTATTTTAAGGGACTTTCGGCCCTCGGTAATAATGTAATCTATCATTCTGTGTTTAAATGTTTCAAAAATATTTATTAGTTTTATCAAGATTCGAAAAAAATGAATGCATTTAAAAAACATTGGTTCAAAATTTTGCGCTTACGCTGTTATAGTAGTCACTTACATGTCGTATTTAAAATTTGTGAAAACATTTTATAAAAACTTTCGGTAGGCAGTCCCAAGGAGGGTTTGGTCGGCCGTTCCAAGGAGGTTTTGGTCAGACGTCCCTAGGAAGGCTTGCTCGGACGTCCTAAGGAGGGTTTGCTCAGATGTCCTGAGTACGGATGATTTTGTAACATCAGACGTCCTCGGTACGTCCCGAGGATGTCCCAGGACCTGAAACGTATGTCCTCTGGACGTACGAATGTCCTAGCGGTACGTCCCGGGTAAGTAACAGGGATGTACTTGTGCTGTTTGGGATGCCGTTACCAATACTGGCAGTGGTAACCATGATACTATAAATAAAGAGATAGTATTTTCCCGTAGCTCAAATACGTCCGAGTTCGCTCATTGATTACGTAACTGGAGACCGGAAGTTGAATTTGAATTCTTGTTAAAGTTAAATGGGATTTGTATGCATTATGTGATGAAATTATTCAATTAGCAAAATAACATTAAACTTCAATGTATTCGAAAAGAATTTAGTGTCGAGATTCCAGTCAAAATAACTGTCAAAGATAAAATATAAAATAAAACCGCGAACAATTCAAAGTAATCGGACATTACGAATGATTACGAACCATTACGAACTTGCCGGTCTCCAGTTACGTCACGACTTCAGGATGTGCAATATATTATCTTGTTATTTATAGTATCATGGTGATAACGCAGGAGAAACCTCGCTATCGCTCGGGACTAGCTTGTTTCTGAAAATTTTGAAGGAGCGACGGCTCTGTTAGAGACAGCGCGGGCACGCTGTGTATTGGCTCCGTGCGTCTCCCCTCTACTTACAGTCACGTGACACGCTGTCAGATTTTGTCAGGACGTTTTAACATTGAGTCTTATGGGATTATTTTGTTAAACTTGAATATTTTTATTTTGTAGTGATAATAACCGAATACAATTGTTAGAATTCATTAGTTATTAATTTATACTGTAATTTATAGTGCAACAAAAATATTTTCTTTTTCGTTAAGAGGAAACAGTAGCGATCAACAGGTAGCAAAAACGCGTTCCAAGATTGCGGCTGTAATTTTGAATATTTTTTCGAGATATTTGGCACACGTATTCTTAATATAATAAAGAATGGCGGTACAGAGCCCAATTTGAAAAATATATTAATATGTGGAAATTACTCTGTAATTAAATACAATATTAAAAAAACGAGCCTGTACCGCCATTAAGAAGAACAAAAAAATACACTTTATTCAAATAAACTTTTTTATCCGATGCCTAGATTTTGTGTCATTTTGGAACTACTAAAATTTTTTATTTCATTAGTAGTTCCAAAATGACACAAAATCTAGGCATCGGATAAAAAAGTTTATTTGAAGAAAGTGTATTTTTTTGTTCTTCTTAATGGCGGTACAGGCTCGTTTTTTTAATAATGTATTTAATTACAGAGTAATTTTCACATATTAATATAAACTCCTGGACAAAATTAACGCACCACTTTAGTTAATCTAAATATTTACAATATGAACACAAAATAAAACTAAGTTACATTGAAATAATAATAAACACCTACAAGTAAGTCCAACATGACTTTATCATGACCTTAATTTGCCTTATTGTTTCTTTAAAAATTGTTTTTGCCGGAAATGCGTAAATAAGCTAGCATAACTCCAAATTGCAAAAAGAAAAAAATCAGTAAAGTAACACAATAAAATGCATCTGGGTCAACACTAATACAGTGTAGGCCCTCCTCTACTTCTTATGACTGCATTTATGCGCCGAGGCATGGTTGATATCAAATGTTCAACAAAAGCTTTCGGAATATTCTCCCATTCTTCAATAACGGCCTTAATGAGTTGGTTGCGATTGGCAATAGAGGGTCTACGACTTCGAATCTTTTTTTTGAGATAGTCCCATAGATGCTCTATAGGATTCATGTCCGGACTGTTAGGTGGCCACTCTAATAATGGAATATCAACATCATTTAGGTAGCCAATAACCTGTCGAGCCACATGAGGACGAGCGTTGTCTGGCATGAATAAAAAATTAGGTCCAAGAAACGGAGCAAAAGGCATTACATGTTCGACAAAAATGTTGTCTAAGTAATAATGGGCGTTCATAGACCTCGTACGTATGGGAACCAACTCCATACGAGCTTCAAAACAAATTCCCCCCCAAAACATTTTAGAGCCACCACCAAAAGGTACTTTAGGAGAGATATTGCAGCTATCAAACCTTTCTCCTCGCCTTCGCCAGACACGCTTCTGATCATCTGGAGCTTTTAGGCTTACTCTAGTCTCATCGGAGAAAAGAACTTGTTTCCAATCATCGATGGTTCAATTTTGATGCTATCTTGCAAAATTCAATCTCTGAACCCTGTGTTCTTTGATAAGCAAGGGTTTTTTGGCCGGTTTCCTGTTGCTCAATTCTGCTTCATGTAAACGTCTTCTAACTGTTCGAGACGAAATCGCGACATTTCGAACATCTGCTAGTTCAATTTTTAGCAAACTGCTGGTGACTTTCGTATCTCTGAGAGCACGTTGTCTCAAAAAACGATCATCAATTTGATTAGTGCAACGTTTTCGCCCTTGATCTGGTCTTCGATGGTACGACGTACGACCATCTTTCATTATATCGCCTCACCTTGCGACTGATGCTGGAATGATGTCTTCTTAACAAACCTGCAACGTATCGCATTGAATATCCTTCATCTAGGAGAGTCGATGCTCACACTGCCTCCTCCATTGACAAATTTCTTTGGAGGTTCATTTTTTTATTTGATTTTTATATAAATGAACTTCCAAACATGCATGTGATGAAAAATATCACACTAAAAAGCTTGTTTCTCACAAGAACTTTGCTTTAATCGGCACTTTTTATGAAAAGTTTAACCCACTTTTAGTCTAAAACGAAGTTTAATACAAATTATTGTTAAAACAAGACTATTATTAGCTTACATAACAACTGTCACTGTCAAACAAGGTCCATAGGCAACTTGTCGTACAGTAAATTATCAATAAATAAAGATTATTGAGAAAAATATGAGTGGTGCGTTAATTTTGTCCAGGAGTCTATTTTTCAAATTGGGCTCTGTACATCCATTCTTTATTATATTACGAATACGTGTGCCAAATATCTCGAAAAAATATTCAAAATTACAGCCGCAATCTTGGAACGCGTTTTCGCTAGGGGAAAGGCGGGCAAAACGGGGTAGCTGCCTAAAACGGGGTAACCCCCTTTTTTTAATATCACTCGCTCCATCTATACGGCGTTAATGAAATTATATTATAGACGCCTGTTTACACCTTCTGACATAAAGCAGATTTAATTAACTGTTAGTCGATTGTTGTGAAGAGTACATGTGCGTTTTTAGTTAACCAAATTATAATATCGGCCGAAAAATAATCCATCGTTAGTATTATTAAAACAATTTATTATTTAATATCACTACTTCCAGCTAACAGTGAATGTGTTCCAGAGGATTCGTTTGTCATTATGTTAAAAAATAAAAACTTTTAATAATTTAAACAGGTCATAATCTCAAAATCTGCTCTTTGGGCAAAATGGGGTACCAATAGATAGGGTAAAATGGGGTACCCTTTTTACCATACCTATTGCGGTAGTCTTTACCCTTTCTACCATACCAAGTAAGATAGCCGATGATCAAACCAAATCACAGACGAGTAAGAAATCGCAATTGAATAAAACTATCAGATCAGTCAGATTCAGAAGGCGAAAATAGTGACACTGACTGTTTCTGCGGAAACTTTTATTCAAGTTCCACAGAAGGATGAATAAGCTGATCCAGTTGCCTTAAATGGGCTAAAAATTCATGTGCAGGTATAGAAGATGAAGATGATGAAGTAGTACTTGTATGCGAATTTTGTCAATAAACTTTTCTTGGTTTCAATTTGGTACCCCATTTTACCCTATACGACGGGCATAATGGGGCAATTTACATTAGTTTCTGTTTTTTCATATAATAAAAAAAACTTTGACTTTTTTTAAATTTAAATTATATTAATAAATAGTTACTACTATAACAATGGTATTTGTCTTATTTTAAGACCTTAAAAGTTACAGATTTTTTTTTAAATTCCAATTTAAACCTTAAGTACCCCATTTTGCCCGCCTTTCCCCTACCTGTTGATCGCTACTGCTTCACCTTAATAAAGATTTATTGACATAAACTGCGATAGTGAGGTTATGTATACAAAATCAAACTGATAATCGATATTGGAAATAGAAGAATTTATATCAGATTAAGTGCGTTTTTATTTTCTGTTTATATTAATATATAATATCACTAGCGGGACACGGCATTTTTTTTAAATGTCTCATTTAAACATATACAAAGCGTCCTGATAAAATTTCAAAAAACCGCCACCATGAGCAGGTCGGTCGATTTTGCTTTGACACTTTGTTAACACTCAGAGCGAATATCAGTATTGTCACCATTTTATGAGGATTGGTAACATTAGTTTAGTACCTATTACAGATTACAGTGTGCGTGCATTTAAACATGCAAGAGTGTTGCTACGTATTGCGTAATTCATCAACTACTTGAAAAGTTATTCTCCTTGTATATTTTTTTTATATATAATTTTGAAGAAAAAAAAATGATATTATTGAAAGTGGAAGAATTAAAATGAATAAAAAATAGTTTTCAAAATCTATGCTTTTTCCTACTTGTTCATTTTTTATGTTAATTGTATGGTAGAATAATATGTTTAGTTTGTTTTTTATTTATTGTTATACCTGTTACATATACATAATTACATACATATAATTTGGGAATAGTGATTTGTTTAATTTTATCCCACAGGATTGAAAACAAAAACTTATATTTGGGAGGTTCAAAATAATTTTTTTTAAATAAGATTTTTTTACATCAGGTTTGGTAACACTTTAGAAAAAGTCACGCGTCGCCACTGTGTACAGGGCATTTATAAAATACTGAAATTAAAACCCAACTATATAGCCTCCGGTTTTCTTAACATTCTGTTTTTTGATTAATTCGCTTATGTTTAACAACTAGATTTGTTCTTTATCAATTCAGGGTGTTTCTAAATAAGTGCGACAAACTTTAAGGGGAAAGGAACAAAATGCAAAATTTTGACGCCTGTATTTTAAATGTAATCATTTTTTTAGAATTCTGAGAAAACTAATAAGTATTTTTGAAAAATTTAAAAGAAGAATAAAAGATTACTTTATTACAGAGGGCCCAAAGTCCCTTAGAATGAATAAAAAGTTTTTTTAATGGCTTATTTGAAACTAAAAATCACACTAAATTTTCTTAGTTTTTCACCCCCGTAACTTATTAAAATAAACATAGAAGTTTTCAGTGACTTTGGGCCCTCGGTTCTAACGTAATCTTTCACTCTGCGTTTAAATTTTTGAAAAATACTTATTAGTTTTCTTAAGGCCGCGTCTCACCATCAAATAATTTGATCAAACAGTTTGAGCAAACTCCGGAAGTACGTCAAAGTGACGTCACAATTGCAGTTTTTTTGAAATTCTAAAAATCTGTGCTCTCACAATCAGTCTAGTTAGATCAAATTTTTTGTATTGAGTTGTCTAATTTGTTTGTACTTTATTTAAAATTAAAATTTTTCATTATTATCCACAATGAACACTCAGGATGTGACGTCACTAACTGTCACTTTCAGTTTGCTCAAACCAGTTTGATCAAATTATTTGATGGTGGAACGCGGCCTTTAGGATTCGAAAAAATGAATCCCGTTTATATTCTTGTTATTGGTTTTTTTTGAAGTTATACTTCTTTACGCGCGATATGAGGGTGAATCTTTATATGTTAAAACCTACGATCCCGGCGCATGCGCATTATAACATTGTTATGATTGGATGTTCAAATGACATGCCAAAAATTATCCAATAATGGCAGCTGTAGCGCAGCTGAGGTTTAGACGGTTGACGGTTTGGTTATGTATGGTTGTTGCGTTTTAAAATTTGTGGGAAGAGAAACAACAAAGGTTAGTTAATAGTTATACTGCCTTTTTAAATAGTTTTCATGTTATATTTTTGAAGTTATACTTGAAAATGTTTTAATTTATGTATGTATCAGTCCAGAAAAGGCGTGGAAAGAATATATTAGTGTTTTTAAATATATTTTTCTACAAACGTGTTAAAAATGCAATTTTTAGGACTCCATAGGAGCGTTAAAAATGCTACTTTAAGGGAGTAGTGCTTTTGAAACGTCAAAATATTTATATTTCATTTATTAACATTAATATTAATAATACAACTTGCGCAATTTGAAAAAGGTGGTTTAAAAGGTTTTTTATTATAATTTTGTGTCTTTGGATTTGTCTTCCTTGGGCGTAAAATAATAAAACATCTATTTTTATATTTCACTTGTCACCGTGATGTATAATTATGTATGGCAGTGGATATGTAGCCGGTACCGGCGACTTCTTCCGTAGCCGGTAGTTGGCTTTTATTGGTTAAGCGATTAAGTGGGCGGAACTACCGGTGAATGAGTTGGTTGCCGGTACCGGTAATACATTAGGTAATGATGTATTACCATGTGTATTACTTACGAAAATTATACAAAATAGCTGCATTTACATTACACATTTTCAATGATTGTGCGAAATAAGTGCATTTTATTTAAATAATTATTTTCAAGCAGTGTGCATTTTTATGAAAATGTAATAAAACAGATCACAATAATTAACTCAAAGATCAAGTAAAACTTTATTAAAAAAATTAAAAAGTAACAATATTTATGATTATAGTCTGTTCGCTAAACTCAGACGCAACTGGCTACATATTTTAGTCGATAATTTTTTTGTTTTTTGCCAGTTTTGCAAAAATTGGCGAAATTACTAACTATTTAGTGATTATTAACTATTTAGTGATTATTTTTTGCCAATTTTACTAAAATTGGCAAAATTACCGACTAAAATATCTAGAAAGTTGCGTCTGAGTTTAGCGAACAGACTATATTACTGTACCCCGGCAGAACCAAATTTAATCCCCATCACAGATAATCAAATTTGCCTGATTGATGCAGTTCTGAAGGCAAAACTCTGCTTTTCTGCATGAACAATATCCTGTATAGATTTCCATGTTTTACAAGTTACCATAGTTTTAAAATTGATACCGAAACAAGATTAGAAGAGATTAGAAAGTACTTATTTGTTTTTTAAATTCAACTTGATCGGATAGGCTTTCATTTCCTTTTTTTTTTGGTAAACCAATTAGGTACGGTTACATTTGTTCTTTTGGTCTTTCAACCTTTAATTCAATTCGATATTCAATGCTTTAAACAAAACAAACACAGGAGCATACGAAGCAAAGGCAAAGCATAAACATAACCTAAACTAAACATAGACCTTGATTTAGACCAATAATAAGCAACTACCGGCTACAGAACCAGTCACCGGTACCGGCTACCTATCCACTACCATTATGTGTATCTGAAAGGTACGTAGCATGCGGCGTCATGGCCTTGTTGGTAGAGCATTGGACCAGAGATCAAAAAATCGCAAGATTGCGGGTTCAAATCCCGGACGATCCATATTTTTTTCTTTTTTTTTTAATATTTGGCATTGTTAAGTTTTGGTTAATTTTTGGTAATTATTGTTATTTTTTTGTATTGTAACTGTTAAGTAGGTATATTTATTTCGTTGAAATTATATTATAATAGAAGTATAACTTCTTACGTGCGTACAAAGTACACACACATTTTTTTTTTGTATAATAAACGTTACTTACAAGGAATTACTTTTAATATTATTTTGTACAAACTTCTAGTTAATAATATTTTCTTGTTCGACTCAAAAAATACTATAAATTTTACCAGAATTTATACTTTAAAATCGTAGTTTCGAAAGCGGTAGTCCGAAAGTCAGACTACCGACGTCATCAATTGCGACGTTGCCTTTTTCTCTTCATGGCTTGTAAAGTAAAGGTGGTTATGGTTTGAGTCAGGTTTGAGTCACATCACTGGTTTGAGTCATACCTAACCATCAAGCGTATCGTCACTTACACAAGGAAAAAAGAGAGGACGGGTAACACTCATTTAACACACACGTTCCAAAAGTGAAGCCAGTTTTTGGTTTGTTAGTCACCAAAAACATGGCGGTCACGTCAAAAATAACAATGGGTTGCCAGTGGTGGGTGTTCGTTGAAGGTTAAAATTTCATAAAAAATAAAGTAAATCATCATCTAAAATTCATAATAAAAACATATGTATGTATTGAAACATATGTACGTAATATGAGCAACTTAATAAAACATTTACCGTACACAAATTCTTCATTTTAAATACATTTCATGTTTTCATTTTAAATACTCAATGCATAACAATACCCCAAAGATACGTCGATGATCAAAATCTCTGGTGTCGGTTTGGCTTCACTTTTGGTCATAGGATTACTCGTCCTCTCTCTTTCCTTGTCTTAAGTATCGTCAACACTGGGTGCAGGCCAGATTAAAGAGAAGAATGTTTGCAGTTGACTGACAGCAAATCTGACAGTGGACACTGCAATGAACTGTCAATACGGATGGAATAGGCACAAAGAGCGTCATAAAGTTAGCGAAACGGTTTTTTTAAAGTCGTTATTTTGACTTCTACCATAGCTTAAAAAATTGCACCTCGTTTGCGGACAATTGCACCATTCAAAATTTCATTTGCGGAGTTTCCGTTTTCGAGATATAAGCAAATCAGCGCTAAAAATAAATGTCGATATTCAGGGTATAAAATGCCGTAAAGTCACTAAATAACCATATCAAAAAATTGCACCTCGTTTGCGGATTATGAATAAACTGGTTTTAATTGAAAATTGTGAAAATTGAAAATGTTATAAAGGAAAAACGATATTAATGTTGGTTGCCTATACTGTAGGGGCAAAGGAATGCCAGATTAATTTTCACTTTTGGTAAACCTAAACTGTAAGCCTAAAAATAGTATATATCATAGTCAAAATAACTCCTCCTGACTTAAAGGTAATCCCTCCTTTGAAATTTCATTTGCGGATATTCCATTTTTAAGTTATATCAAAAAGAAATTTCTCGGGACAGCGCCAAAGTATATATTTCCATTATCGGGATATTTATTAAAAGCTGTAAAAATTCTGGTTTGAGGATTACGAATAGACCTGGTTTAAACTAAAAATCATAAAGCTTAAAAATTTTCCGAAGAAAAAAATTTTCCATTTTGGTGGTCCTAAACTGTATTTGCAAAAATATTATCTGTATTGTAATGTATATCTAAAATGATTGCTTCTGACGTAAGAAAATCCCTCCATTCGAAATTTCATTTGCGGATTTTCCGTTTTAGAGTTATAAAAAATAAAAATTTTCGGCGCCGCACCAAAGTGTTTATTTCCTTTTTGTAAATATCAAAAGCTATAAAACCACTAAATAATCATATCTTTTAATTCCTTCTCGTTTGAGGATTATGAATATACTTTTTAACTAAACTAAAATTTTTAACTTTTAACTAAAAATCATAAAAATTAAGAATTTTCCGAAGAAAAAAGATTTCCATTTTGGTGGGCCTAAACTGTATTAGCAAAAGTATTATCTACCTTATCTAAAATAATTCCTCCTGATTTGAGGATAAGCCCTCCATTCGAAATTTCATTTGCGGATTTTCCGTTTTCGAGATATAACCAAATAAAAAGTTGAGATTTCGAATAAATTTTCATTTTCTGGGTATAAAAAGCCGTAAAATTGCTAAATAACCATATCACCTAATTGCTCCTAGTTTGTGGATTATAAATAAACTGACTTTAATTGAAAATAATTGAAAATAGAAAATTTTATAAAGTAAAACCATATTAATGTCGGTTGTGGTTGCCTACATTGTAGGAACAAGAGCAAAGGAATGACCACCATTAGTGATGTTGATTATAGTTACTTTCGAGGATTCGTTACAAATCGTTCCTTTTGTATAAAGTAATCATTTACATTACTCGTTACTTTGGGTTACTATGATTACTTTTGTATTTGAGTACCGGTAATCATATCGAGAATCGTATTTCTCAGTAGGTAGGTATTTTGTATATTTGTATTCCGATATAACAACGACCTTCACCGATCTGTTTAAGGGATAAATTGTTACTTTTGTATAAAGTAATCATTTACAGTATTCGTTACTTTGATTACTATGATTACTTTTGTTACTTTTGTATTCGAGTACCGATAATCATATCGAGAATCGTATTTCTCAGTAGGTAGGTATTTTGTATAGGTATTCTGTCACACCCTTAAAACGCTTCATACCGATAACGATATTCCATAACACTGTAAAATACCGGTCCCGTCCGTTACTCGCTGGAATACGATTGGTATTTTTTTATAGAAAGTAATCAAGTGTACTGGTTGTAGATACAATAGTCGTTACCCGCTCTGATACGATTGGTACAAAGTAAAGAAGTAATCAGAGTAATCAAAGTAGCGATTTGCCTCTCTGCATAGTAATCGTTACTTTCGGTATTCGTAAGTAACGAGTACTTTGTAACGAATAGTTACTTTTTCAACATCACGACTATATACACCATGGCCAGAATAATTTTCACTTTTAACTTAACACATTTAATCTCCTGGTTTGAGGATCATGAAAAAACCTGGTTTTAACTTAACTAAAAATCCGCTGTGTCTAGGTACACGCTAACGTGTACGCAAATAAAAAAGTTAGGCACATGCTTAAACGTCATCAAATCAGTGATATCACTATAATATTAGTGATATTAGTGATATTAGTCCGTTCTTTAACGGTAAAATATTGCAAAACCTCTAAATTTTAAAGAACCGCTTGGATTGACATGAAATTTGGCATACACATAGCTAACAAGTCAAAGAAAAAAGTGATATTGTGCCGATATGTGCTTTTGCCCTGGGGGTAGTTTTCACCCCCTCTTGGGGGTGAAAATATATTCGTCCAGAGAAAGTCAGGAAATAGATAAACTGGCTAATTTTAAGTAACTTTTCCTTTAACTAACTAAGTCAATACTTTTCGAGTTATTTGGCAGTGAATATGTTCATTTTTTCAAGAAAATAACCACGCTTTTAGACGGTTTTTCGTAAATAATTCAAATAGTAAGTATTTTGTCGAAAAAACATTCTTAACAAAAATATAGCCTTTAAAAAATTAAAAAAAAATGGTGTATATATCACGTCTCTACACCTAGTAGAAACAGAGTTATAGCTAATGAAAAATAGGTTCATATTCGTCAAATTCCAAATGGAATACTTTAACGTGAAATAACCAAAAATTAAGCACATTTCTGGGAAAATTCATTACAACTTATTCAAAGTGTTAAAAAAGAGCTTAATTTTTGTTTTATAAAAATAATTTCTAACATTAAAATTAAACAAGTTACGCTCAAAATAAAGTTAGTCCCTTTTGGTTTTGATAAAAAAAATCGAGAAAATCACCCCCTAATTAGTATCTTAAATGAACTTAATCGTTACGACTTCACAAGTTTCTTGACTCGTGTATATATTGTTTATATGATCTGTAAGTTTCATCGGTTCAAAGTCCTTATTATTGAAAGGGCTGTAGTTAAAAGGGGTTAAACGAGTCACTGATCACGAATGTATGCAAATTTAGAAACACCAAATCTTAATCAATTTTTGTCTAACAGAAAAACAAAAAAATACATGATATTCAGAAAAGCAAATCTGACTTTTTTTGTTTTTCGGGAGTTCTGGTATCTCTAACAATTTTTAAGTTACTTTGAAAAAAAATATTTTTCAAAATTTAAATTTTTAAAAATTTTACTTTGAAACCAAATTTTTTCAAAAATAAGCACTTTGAATCGATGAAACTTACAGATCATATAAACACAACATTAGTAAAATAATTTGTGGAGCGGTAACAATTAATTTTATTTAAGTTGCTAATTAGGGGGTGGTCTTCCCGATTTTTTTTTTGCTAAAACAAAAGGGACCAACTTTATTTTGAGCGTAACTTGCTTAAATTTAATGCTACACACTTTTTGTAAAACAGAAATAAAGCTTTTTTAAAACACTTTAAAAAAGTTATAATAGGTTTTCCCCAAAAAGTGCTTAATTTTTTGGATATTTCACGTCGAAATATTCTATTTGAAATTTGGTGAATATGAATCTATTTTTCATTGGCTATAACTCTGGTTCTACGAGATCCAGAGACCTAACGCGTATACCATTTTTTTTTACTTTTTTATATGCTATATTTTTGCTAAGAACGTTTTTTTCGACAATATACTTACCTTTTGAGTTATTTGCGAAAAACCGTCTAAAAATGTGGTTATTTTGTTGAAAAATGAACATATTCACTCGCAAATAACTCGAAAAGTACTTAAAATTAGTCATTTTACCCATTTCCGGACTTAGTTTGGACATATCTTTTTTCACCCCCAAGAGGGGGTGAAAGTCACCCCCAGGGCAAAAGCACACAGCGGCACAATATCACTTTTTTTCTTTGACATGTAAGCTATACGTATGCCAAATTTCATGTCAATCCAAGCGGTTCTTTAAAATTTATAGCAAAAACCGTGAAAGAAGGGACTATAATTATTTAGCGTGCACTCTGACTAATTTTTTGGTAACTTTTTGGTACATGCTAATTTGAGCCGCGTGTATGCTGTGGTAAACATATGTATAAGCATCGCGAGTGTCAGAATGTGGTTACAATTTATCTAATCGCGTTTTGTTTACACTTTAATATTAATTGGTAAAGAGCTTTCTTATTTTTTATTTGTTTAGTGTTTTTTTAATTAACTGTTGAGTGTGGACAATTATTTATACTAAATTTACATTCAAGGTGCAGTAGGCGCATATAAAGGTTTATTATGTTATACAGGGTATTTACAAAGTTATAACCAAATTTTTATGAAAATCGCAACAAGTTCAACTCACTGTATAGTATAAATAAAAAAATACACCACAGCATTGGTTTATAAACTGGTATAATTAACTTTGTAAGTACCCTGTATAACATAATAAACCTTTATATTTTTGTGATGGGGAAGTTAAGAAGAAAAAGAACTATACAAAATTTACAATATACATGCAGTAGAAATAAACAAACCAAGACACGTTAAATGCTACTAGGAGCGCTCCCGAATCATAATTTACAATGTATATACATTGTAAATCCCAAATAATGATTTCGAAAGTTTATATATTGTAAATTTTGATTCGAGAGTGCTCCTAGTAGCATTTAACGCGTCCTCGTTTGTTTATTTCTACTGCACCTTGAATGTAAATTTAGTATAAATTATTGTCCACACTCCACAGTTAATTAAAAAAACACTAAACAAATAAAAAATAAGAAAACTCTTTACCAATTAATATTAAAGTGTAAACAAAACGCGATTAGATAAATTGTAACCACATTCTGACACTCGCGATGCTTACAGATGTTTACCACAGCATACACGCGGCTCAAATTAGCGTGTACCAAAAAGTTACCAAAAAATTAGTCAGAGTGCACGCTAAATAGTGATATCACTGATTTGATGACGTTTAAGCATGTACCTAACTTTCTTATTTGAGTACACGTTAGCGTGTACCTAGACACAGCGGATTTTTAGTTAAGTTAAAACCAGGTTTATTCATAATCCTCAAACCAGGAGATTAAATGTGTTAAGTTAAAAGTGAAAATTATTCTGGCCATGGTGTATATAGTCGTGATGTTGAAAAAGTAACTATTCGTTACAAAGTACTCGTTACTTACGAATACCGAAAGTAACGATTACTATGCAGAGAGGCAAATCGTTACTTTGATTACTCTGATTACTTCGTTACTTTGTACCAATCGTATCAGAGCGGATAACGACTATTGGATCTACAACCAGTACACTTGATTACTTTCTATAAAAAAATATCAATCGTATCCCAGCGAGTAACGGACGGGACCGGTATTTTACGAGTGTTATGGAATATCGTTATCGGTATGAAGCGTTTAAAGGTGTGACAGAATACCTATACAAAATACCTACCTACTGAGAAATACGATTCTCGGAATGATTATCGGTACTCGAATACAAAGGTAACAAAAGTAATCATAGTAATCAAAGTAACGAATACTGTAAATGATTACTTTATACAAAAGTAACAATTTATCCCTTAAACAGATCGGTGAAGGTCGTTGTTATATCGGAATACAATTATACAAAATACCTACCTACTGAGAAATACGATTCTCGATATGATTACCGGTACTCAAATATGTACAAAAGTAATCATAGTAATCCAAAGTAACGAGTAATGTAAATGATACTTTATACAAAAGGAACGATTTGTAACGAATCCTCGAAAGTAACTACAATCAAAATCACTAATGGTGGTCATTCCTTTGCTCTTGCTCCTACAGTGTAGGCAACCACAACCGACATTAATATGGTTTTACTTTATAAAATTTTCTATTTTCAATTATTTTCAATAAAAGTCAGTTTATTTATAATCCGCAAACTAGGAGCAATTAGGTGATATGGTTATTTAGCAATTTTAAGGCTTTTTATACCAAGAAAATGAAAATTTATTCGAAATCTCAACTTTTTATTTGGTTATATCTCGAAAACGGAAAATCCGCAAATGAAATTTCGAATGGAGGGCTTATCCTCAAATCAGGAGGAATTATTTTAGATATGGTAGATAATACTTTTGCTAATACAGTTTAGGCCCACCAAAATGGAAATCTTTTTTCTTCGGAAAATTCTTAATTTTTATGATTTTTAGTTAAAAGTTAAAAATTTTAGTTTAGTTAAAAGGTATATTCATAATCTTCAAACGAGAAGGAATTAAAAGATATGATTATTTAGTGGTTTTATAGCTTTTGATATTTACAAAAAGGAAATAAACACTTTAGTGCGGCGCCGAAAATTTTTATTTTTTATAACTCTAAAACGGAAAATTCGCAAATGAAATTTCGAATGGAGGGATTTTCTTATGTCAGAAGCAATCATTTTAGATATACATTACAATACAGATAATACTTTTGCAAATACAGTTTAGGACCACCAAAATGAAAAATTTTTTCTTCGGAAAATTTTTAAGCTTTATGATTTTTAGTTTAAACCAGGTCTATTCGTAATCCTCAAACCAGAAGAAATTAAATATAGTTATTGTTATTTTTACAGCTTTTAATAAATATCCCGATAATGGAAATATGTACTTTGGCGCTGTCCCGAGAAATTTCATTTTGATATAACTTAAAAATGGAATATCCGCAAATGAAATTTCAAAGGAGGGATTACCTTTAAGTCAGGAGGAGTTATTTTGACTATGGTACATACTACTTTTAGCCTTACAGTTTAGGTTTACCAAAAGTGAAAATTATTCTGGCATTCCTTTGCCCCTACAGTATAGGCAACCAACATTAATATCGTTTTTCCTTTATAGCATTTTCAATTTTCACAATTTTCAATTAAAACCAGTTTATTCATAATCCGCAAACGAGGTGCAATTTTTTGATATGGTTATTTAGTGACTTTACGGCATTTTATACCCTGAAAATCGGCATTTATTTTTAGCGCTGCGCCGAAATCTCCACTTTTGATTTGCTTATATCTCGAAAACGGAAACTCCGCAAATGAAATTTTGAACGGTGCAATTATCCGCAAACGAGGTGCAATTTTTTGAGCTGTGGTAGAAGTCAAAATAACGACTTTGAAAAAACCGTTTCGCTAACTTTATGACGCTGGCACAAAGACAACTAATGCAGCCACGATACAAGAGAGAGGTCCTAGAGAGAGACAGACAAGGTGGTGGAAACTTTGACAGGCCGTGTAATTTGAGTTGCCTATATCAACTTAAATCGGGGAAATATAAAAGTCTAAATATAAAAGTAACATAAAAACATAATCAAGGACTTCTTCACTTTGTATAAAACAGTCACTAATTTAGTATTTAAATAGTTTTAAAATTATTTAACTCCCAAATACTTTAGGAAAGTAGGTATTTGTTTTGATAAATACAAATAACAATTCTGAAAAGTATCTGGCACACCAAGTATGGCACTGTGTACTCTATTTATCCCCTAAATACAAAAAAGTGGTTAAATTTTGAAATATGTACTGCCAATCAGCATTAGGCCTTAGCCAGGTTAAAATATAAGTTAAAATATTCAACGAACTGTAAATACTGATTCAATCGGGTCCATTTATATAGGCAACTCAAATTACACGGCCTGTCAAATTCTCCAACACCTTGTCTGTCTCTCTCTAGGACCTCTCTCTTGTATGTTGGTGTCAATCTTGCTTCACTATTTGAATGGGACATGGCCATTCCATCAGTATTGACAGTTCATTGGGACACTGACAATTTTTTCTGTTGCGTCTTGTTTTTGTATATTTTGCAATTTGCATTTGCATCTGCATCATTAATTACATCATTTGCATGTTGAACAGAAGACCAAAAAAGCAATAAGTAATCCAATACTTGTTTGTATTTTGTATTTGTTTGTAGTTTTTACGTTTGTCTCAAAAGTTTTGCATTGCCCCTTATATTGTGTAAAATATTGTTATGGCGTTTATAATTCCCGACAATATATTAGAGACATTAATTTGTACTTTTTGCCATAAATACTTATCGGTAAAACCCGTAACAGTTTATCCGAATAGAGATGTAGCATGTGGTCGATGTGCAGTCTCTGAGAAACAAAAAAACGGTAGAGGTAGAACAGATGTTGAATCCTTGTATGGAAAAATAGCTGAAACATGGTTATTTAAATGTATTAACAGATTTGATGGCTGTAGAGAATTGTTAACATGTTCTCAAGTTCTGGATCATGAAAAGGTATGACCATGTATGACTAAGTATATAGAATATGCAAGGGCGGATCCGGGACAGATTTTCGGGAGGGGCCATGAACTTTTTTTTTGAGAGTGGTAGGGAGGGTCTGGGAAAATTTTTTAAAAATTTGGGTTACAATGGTGAGTTTTAAGGCACTTTTAACAAACTTTTGAGTGCCATAAAGACATTCAAAACTTATTGTAATTAACGACGTTCTACACTTTCGGCAAAGAATTAAAGATTTGCATGAAATTTTAGTATGTTATAGTTTACTTCGAAAAACTAAGACTTGATTTTTTAAAAATTGTTTTACCATGCCGTTTAATTATTATTAAGGGTCAAAGTTAAGTTTTAACATGGGCTCTTATGGGAATTCTTAAAAAGTTAATAACTTTTGACCCAAATTTACGATTTTTAATTATTTGTGCTTAAATTAAAGGTTTTTTTGTAAGGAATAACATATTAAAAAATGAGGATTGTTTACCGTACCATTTATTTTTAATTTATTTATTATAATTAATTCCGTAATTAATTCCGTAATTTCCGTAATTTATTATAATTTATTTTTATAAAGTATTCAATACTGAAACATATGATTTGAGTATTCTTCTATAAATGCATTGTTACCAACTTTCGCTTGCATATAAGTTTCCCCCCTTTCCTCTGAGAGGCATACCCCGCAACGAAGGTGTAGAACGTCGTTAAAGTATTATTAAAGTCAGGACACATTTCTTCGGATCTAAGTGTAGTTCTTTCAACAAGTTTAATACTATTTTTCCAATGCTTCTCCTGTCAGGCCTTGTTCTTCCCTCTTCCTGATTTTCACTAATTATTTTTATGTTTTCATAAGCGTCAATGAACTTGACAAAGTCTTCAGGAATGTTGTTATTGTGTATGTATCTCACATTTAGAGAAAGCTGTTCCACGTGGGATACGTCGTCATTTTGTCAAATATGACAGAGTAATAATTATTTGTTCAATTATTTCTTCACCACACAACATGTTATCATTGATTTTGACTGGAGCTACTAATGTACAGTACTTACCTGGCCAAATTATTAAGACAAGCAATGAAAAATTTACTATTATGACGTTATTTCTCTTATGATTATGATTATATTTAAAAAAAGATTGTTTTGTTCCTTTTTGGTGAATATTAACTGTTAAGGTGCGTATCCATGAGGTTCGCCGCTCTGCGCTCCTGCAACTGCTCCACATAGTGAATATGTTGTCACTCCTGGACCATGCAACAGTGCGTGCTCGCAAATTGGTGGCAGTTTATATGTAGAGGAGCACATGCCATATCGATTAGAGCAGTTGCAGGGAGCGCGGAGCAGCAAACCTAATGGATACACACCTAACCGTTAATACATATTCACAAAAATGGAACAAAACACTATTTTTTCAAATATTCATAATCATGAGAGAAATAACTTCATATGTACATTTTTCTTTGCTTGGCCTAATAATTTGGCCAGGTACTGTATGTTGCTCAGGAAGATGTTGTGGATACGTGTTGTTTGAGCCTTATCTTCTGATGTGATTTTAAACCTTAACAATTCCCCTCATTGTTAGGTCCAGCATCTTCATCCAGCATCATGATAGCCTCTTAGAGGAATATTTTGGACTTAGGAACACTATAGACTCTACTAATAGTCGTAGTCTTTCACTATTTTCTTGTACACTTCATGTCTAAAAAAAAGCTGGTACACTTTTTTTCCCAATGTAAACCTGTTTTCAGACTTGACAGAATGGTTCGTGAATCACTTCGTTGTTGCCATTAGAGATAACGGAATTGCACTAAATCTAAATAAAAAAATAATGTTCAAAAATGTATAAAGTTTTTAGATAGGTATTATTTTTATCATCAAAAAACTGTACCTATCTAATAAATTTAATAACCAGAGAGAGAGGGTTAAGTTAATCTTAAAAAATCCACCTATTACTGAAAAATTAAACGATTAAACATAATAAAAAACAATAGGTCCAGTCCTCGATGACTTATTAAATTTTTTAACATAAGTCAGATTTGACAAGTTGGTTAAAGTAAATTTTTAAGGATGCCACGTCAATTAAGTAAGTGTCATAAAACAAGAATAATTTCTAAAATAGAGGACGGTTAGAGTAAATTTTTAAAATTTTTTAAAAGTAAATTTTTAAGGATGCCACGTCAATTAAGTAAGTGTCATAAAACGAGAATAATTTCTAAAATAGAGGATGCCCTAGAAATTAGAATGACACATTTTTGACAAGACCAACTTACACAACTTGAAAAACACGATTTTCGGTTATAAGAGTTGTACCCGTTTTGCAGTTACCTATTTAGACGTCTGAGAGTATATCTGGTTAATGACTGACTTCTGCAGGTTGCGATAACTTTGTAGAAAATCCTGCCCAACCTGAACACACTCCTTGTGGTATGTTTTTTCATGGGTTTGTATGGCTCCGTCTTTGACAATGAGTTTTGCTAAACATGTTAAAGGTTTCGTGACAAGTCTTTGGGCTATCATCCCTTTATTGTGACCATATTTTTTGTTAGAAAAATAAAACGCAATACTTGATAAAAAATCTCTTTTGACTGTGCGAAAGTACCAACAAATTCCTTTGTTCTAAGTGCTGGTGACCCAAGTAATGCTTCAGTTCTTTTCTATGTGTGTACAGAATATGGAAATTGATACGATTTTGATGGCTACCAAGGTCGTTCTAAAAATTGGCACTTTGTAAAATTATCAACATTTTGATTTGCAAAACATCCTGTCATTCTTGAAGCTTTCATTACTGCTTTTCTTCAATTCTAGTCCAGACAACATATGTATCTCCTATTTTGTACATACACATTTGTTTCAAACTAAAAGCATTTGAACTGCAAATATTTAAATTTATATATTTTTAAATTCTCGGAGGGTGCCATGGCTCCCTCCCTGGATCCGCCCTTGAGAATATGCATTATTACGTTTTTTTCTTTTAAAATTTTGGTGTTTATTCTACAGTGCTTTTCAGATAAAACTATCCACCTTTAACTTATATTAGTTTTGAACCATTGATTTTTCTAGATAACGCAAAAACACAAATAATACTTGAAGGGGGAGACATTATGCAATATGTATTTAACCCGGCAGTGGCCGCTATATCAGATTTTCTCTCACGGTTTTAGAAAATTGCGCACAACTTTTTTTTTGAAATTATACATGCTGTAGTTCCTTCTTGTCTCCTAACTATCCTCCCTCGACAATCTAATAGACTCGTCCGCTCAGATAGTGACTCAGTTTACTTAGTATCACAATATTGTTGAGTCAGTGTGCTTCATGTGAGAGATTCTCTCATCAAGCGACCACCGGCGCCACCAACTGTGTATAAAAATTAATTTCTTCCCCTTAAAACCTGAAATAATATCCTTTTATGATGTAATAAAAGGTGCTGTGGATGTGGTCGTCGTGGTCGATGATATGTAAATCCTATATTCTGTTTCACGGGGTAGTTGTAGATGGTCACTCACCATATATTTTTCAATGTTAAATATTGGCGCGCGACCACTCGCGTAACAACCTACCTAGCGATCAATGCCGGGTTAAGCTCGCCGGGAAAGGTACCCTGTCTCCCCCCGTATCATCCCTTATTTTTCTAAAAACTTGAACCTTTTTTTATTCTATATTTGAATTCTCCTCTTTGTACTGATTTCAAAAATGTATAACACATGATACTTAAAAGTGATTAGTTTATGAGAAAAATAAATACAAAAGCAAAAAAAACTGGATTGAAAAAAATAATTTTTTTTAACAATTTTATTACATACAAATTTTTAGAATGAACATTTCACTACCAAAAGTTTATCAATAATATAATTATTCAAAATGACTTTTAATTTTGAATAATTATTGTTAAAATTTTTGGTAGTGAAATGCTCATTCTAAATGTTATAAAATTGTTAAAAAATAATTTTTTTCTACAACCGTTTAATAATATGCTCAATATTCAACATTTTTGAATAGATAATAACACCCATTACTTTACCCCTAAGTAACAGTTCATTACTCACCTGTCATTACTCACGGGCTGAAGTTAGGTTCAAGTGTTCAAGTGGCGAACGTCACTTTTAATATTAGTCTTATATAAACTGCAAATAAAATTACTGGAATTTGTTTATTTAACACTATAATTATTGACCCTTTGTTGAGCTGCCCCCCCCACTTGCAAAAATCAAAAAACAAATAGCCCTGATTTATGAGCTATTTATGAGCTTTCATATTCCGCAAACTAAAAATTTTGAGCTCGTTCCACTGAGCAGGTATTTAATACTTTAGTGGGGGGGGGGGGAGCTGAGTCAGCCCCCCCCCACTACTTAAAAATAGGAATATTGGATCGGTTTTCCGGCAGAATTACGAGCTATTTATGAGCTCTTGAAATTATATAGTTTCGATTTTTGAGCTCATCCCCTTCACCCCCAAACAACCCTTTAATTGATTTAACTCAGAGAAAAATGCTGAGAAAACTTAAAATATATCGTATTGCGGATATAATTCCTATAGCTTATATACTCTAAGAATAAACTATTAAATCACGTGCATTTCGATTATTGAGCTACAACCCCTTCGCAAGAAAACCACCCTATCTTCCCGGCTTAAGAGAAAGTTGTACTTAAAATGCATTAAATTAATTATTTGGGGACTACATATCATTTAATAAGTTATAAGCTTCCAAATTACGCGCATTTAGATCAGTAAATTGCAATTTATTTTGTATAGTGCAGTCACTGAAGGTAAAAATCAACGATTACCTTCAATTTCGGTGAACCTTCATCGATTTTCACGAAAATTGGTCAGTGGTTAGAGGATACGTCAAGAAACAAAGGTGGCATGGCACCACCTTGCGCCTTTACCCTGAGGGTGGATACCGCCCCTTCTCGGGGGTGAAAATTATTTTATAAAAAATAACTGCACAAATCAATAAGAGAAAAAATTAAAAGCCAAATTTATTATATAAAGTTATTAAAATAAGTCAATACTTTTTAAGTTTTTAAAGATCAAAAATTTTAATTAGGTATTCGTGAAAAAAAATGCATGTTTTGAAGCGGTTTTTCGTAAATCACAGAAAAACTGTTTTTCGTAAATCACAGAAAAACTGTAAGTTTTTACAAAAAAGGTAATAGTATTTTAATTCGTATAGCTTATATTCTAAGAATAAACTCTTAAATCACGCGCCTTTCGATTATAGAGCTACAACCCCTTCGCAAGAAAACCATCCCATATTCCCGGCTTAAGAGAGAGTTGTACTTAAAATAATTTAAATTAATTATTTGGCGACTACATATCGTTTAATAATTTATGAGCTCGCAAAATATACGCATTTCAATTATTGAATTGCCATTTTCTTTCTATAGTGCAGTCACTGAAGGTAAAAATCAACTATGACCTTCGATTTCGGTAAATCTTCATTCATTTTCACGAATTGACAATAACAACTCGCGGTTTTAGCCTGGGGTATATGTCACCCCTTCTCGGGGGTGAAAATTACTTTATTAAAAATAACCCCACCAATCGAGAGAGGGATAAATTGTAAGCAAAATTTGTTATATAATGTTATTAATAAATCAATACTTTTTGAGTTATTAAAGATCAAATATTTTAATTTTTGTGAAAGAAAATTCATGTTTTAAAGCGATTTTTCATAAATACATAACTCAAAAACTGTAAGTTTTTGCAAAAAAGTTTTCATCACTAAAATTGAAGCTAATAAAAAATATAATAAATTGCTTACTTGAAAAACCCTTTAATGTTAATGTAAAGTAAGTTATTGGTAATTAAATGTATATTTTTTTCTGCGACTGTTCCAATCTAAGGATTCAAGCTTAAATAACGGGAAAGAGATGCATTTTATAACACTTAGGTACTAAATACTTGTCAAAGTACTTAGAAATACCTATCAAAAATGAGCTCCAGGAAAAGTTGATAGCATCAAAATCCGCAATCCGCTCACCAATTTTCGTGAAAATGAATGGAGATTTACCGAAATTGAAGGTCATAGTTGATTTTGACCTTCAGTGACTGCACTATAGAAAGAAACTGACAATTCAATAATTGAGATGCGTATATTTTGCGAGCTCATAAATTATTAAACGATATCTAGTCGCCAAATAATTAATTTAAATTATTTTAAGTACAACTCTCTCTTAAGCCGGGAATATGGGATGATTTTCTTGCGAAGGGGTTGTAGCTCAATAATCGATAGGCGCGTGATTTAAGAGTTTATTCTTAGAATATAAGCTATACGAATTAAACTACTATTAACTTTTTTTGTAAAAACTTACAGTTTTTCAGTGATTTACGAAAAACCGCTTCAAAACATGCATTTTTTTCACGAATAATTAAAATTTTTGATTTTTAATAACTTAAAAAGTATTCACTTATTTTAATAACTTTATATAATAAATTTTGCTATTTGTTTTTGTGCAGTATATTTTGTTTTTTTATAGATTTGTGCAGTTATTTTTTATAAAATAATTTTCACCCCCGAGAAGGGGCGGTATCCACCCTTAGGGTAAAGGTGCAAGGTGGTACCATGTCACCTTTGTTTCTTGAGGTATGCTCTAACCCCTGACCAATTTTCGTGAAAATCGATGAAGGTTCACCGAAATTGAAGGTAATCGTTGATTTTTACGTTCAGTGACTGCACTATACAAAATAAATTGCAATTTACTGATCTAAATGCGCGTAATTTGAAAGCTTATAAATTATTAAATGATATGTAGTCGCCAAATAATTAATTTAACGCATTTAAGCTTTCTCTTTATTTATAAGCATTTATACTTTCTCTTTAGCCGGGAAGTTAGGGTGGTTTTCTTGCGAAGGGGTTGTAGCTCAATAATCGAACTGCACGTGATTTAATAGTTTATTCTTAGAGTATATAAGCTATAGGAATTACATCCGCAATACGATATATTTTAAGTTTTCTCAGCATTTTTCTCAATTAAATCAATTAAAGGGTTGTTTGGGGGTGAAGGGGATAGGCTCAAAAATCGAAACTATATAATTTCAAGAGCTCATAAATAGCTCGTAATTCTGCCGCAAAAACCGATTCAATATTCCTATTTTTAAGTAGTGGGGGGGGGCACTAAAGTATTAAGTTCCTGCTCAGTGGAACGAGCTCAAAATTTTTAGTTTGCGGAATATGAAAGCTCATAAATAGCTCATAAATCAGGGCTATTTGTTTTTTAATTTTTGCAAGTGGGGGGGGGGCAGCTCAACACGGGTTAATTATTGTAGTTTATATCAATAATTAACTTCGAAGTTCCCTATATAACAAGCAATGGACATCCGATCGTAGAGCAACTAGAAGAAATAAAAGAACCTAAGTATAACCTTCAAAGCTTTATTCATGAAAGTACTAAAGAGCTGTATCAAAGAAGACTAGATCAAAATCTCAACGAGCATTTAGAAAACACAACAGAATTATATCAAAATATGCTATGGGTAATGCAGAAAGGTGCCAAAGAAGTGTTAGAAGAACAACCAAAAACCAAATCAAGCAATAAACTCTGGTGGAATGAGGAAATAGAAGAACTAGTTTTGACAAAGTAGAAGCTTTACCAACAATGATTAAATACTAAAAATGACGAAGATTGAATAGAGTGCAACAGAATAAAGCGAGTTATATGAAACACAGTTATAAAGGAGAAAAACTATTTATGGATCGCAAATGTATGCAGATAAACACATATTAGGTGGCAGGAAAACCACAGAAGCTTGGAGATTTATAAATTACATAAAAAAAAATGATAAAGTAAAAGTACCCATACACTGTATACAGTCACAAAAATGGATGGACCTCTAAAAAAATTGTTAATAATAGAAGAACGAGGAGAATATTATCTAGAAAATATAGCTACACCAAGTATAGAAATAGAAGGAGAACAGATAAATATCGACGTAGAAAGTCTTATAAAAGCAGTGAGAAGCTTAAAGAATGGTAAAGCTTGCGGTCCAGAAGGTATTCCGGCAGAACTGATTAAAAATAGAACATCTAAGCTATTTCGAATGCTAACAAAAGTCTTCGAGGAATTCTTAAATGGACATCAAGTGTCTCATGAATGGAAAATGGCTTATATCTCATCTATCCATAAGAAAGGAGATAAGCGAGACTGCGAAAATTACAGGGGAATTTCGGCCAGCACACTCAGTAGAGTGTATGGTAGTATACTGAGAGACCTAATAGAGTCCGACTATAGTGAGTATGAAAAAGAAGAACAAGGGGGCTTTAGAGCTGGCCGCTCCTGTACAGACAACGTATTTAGTTTAAAACAAATTATAGAGAAAAAAAAACAGGCAGAAACAGAGAAGTGTACCTGAGAGTCGTTGACTTACAAAAAGCTTATGATAACATACCCTTAAATAAGATGTGGGAAGTTCTACATTCTTCACCAGTAAGCTACACTAAAAGATTCAAATGGCCCCAAAAATGTGCTGGCATCCAGTATATTTAGTAAGATGTGTTGATAGCGAGTAGGATTCTTACAGTTCTGGATGGCGAATGCGTAGGAGGCGGAGCTTGTGCTGAGAGTGGGTATATTTTGTAAAATCGCTTCCCGGCAAGCTTAAATATTGCATAATGTCTTCCCCTTCAAGTATTATTTGACGTGTTTTTGCGTTTTTTCTAAAAATAAGTGGTTCAAAAGTTATAGTTTTATCTGAAAAGCACTGTATAATAGTAGTTTATAGTTACCTCATTCTTAAATAGGCTTGCTTATCTCTTTTACAGTGGAATCTCGATTATCCGTCTCTCTATTAACCGTCACCTCTGTTAACCGTCAGGGTCCATACCTACATAAGTTATATTGACTACATAAGTAAAAATTTAGTCATCAATTCATTTTGTTTGAGCATTACGATAAGCCAAACGAAATTCGTTGAAATGTACAGGTGCAGTTATGCCACCACCGCATTTTTTTATGTAAGTAATTTTTGTTCTTATTCAGGGCTCTGGATTAAATTTCAATTTAAATAGGTGATAAATGATACCCTGCTTTTAGAGTTCTATTTTTAGAATCGCAAGCCGAAAATAAAAATGCACAGCACAATAATTATTACAGTCAATATCTGTGTGTCACCATAATTAAATTTGATTCAAATTCGAACATTGATTATGTTCGAACGTTTGATCAATTAAGTTTTGTTAATGTTCTGTTAACCGTCTTTTCGATTATCCGTCATACCCTTGGTCCGGTTCCCTGACGGATAATCGAGGTTCCACTGTATTTTCGATTTTAAAGCAGCGACTAAATCTATAGGTTTTTTTATAACGTAACTTCAAACATTCCTTAATACTAATATTCTAACAAAATGCGCTTGAATTTAGCAATACACAGTAACTGATTATCGTTTAAGTTTATTAAATTTAAATAATTTAATAATTTTAGGTGTGCTTGGGAAAAATCCATAAGTGTCCAATTTGTTTTGAAGAAATGCTGAGTTTCCTGGTGATTCGACACTTTTATTCCAACCATAAGGATGCTATTTTGGATTCTCCTGCGTTTGTTTTGAACTTGGATTATTATTCAGAAATGTCTAGAATTTATATATATTCAGAAGAAGACAATTTATTTTCTCTTTATATTAACTATAGTAAATCAGAAAATACAATAAAATTAGAATTGGTTTATATGGGAAGTGATAAAATAGCTTCAAACATATCTCATCAGTTTACCATCACTAGCGAAAACAATGAATTTGATATTAACTTTAGCTCAAAACCTTCATGTACTAATGAGTTTTCCATTGTGGATACGTCAAATATGTCACATTTAATATTTGTTAAATTTAAGATATTTTATCCAAACTCAAAGTTTTGGGCTATAACTGAAAATGTGAATTCATCGTCATCCAGCATCAGTAATTCTCCAGAACAACCGAAACCCAGTCAGGGGGAAAATACCAAACAAACCAAATTCTTCAATTTCCCTACGACTGTGATCTAGAATGTTTTAATTGTAAAGAGTGTTGCATCTTTTCCTTTGACTCGCTTGCTGTAGAGTATTATAACAGTCCCATGCATAAACAGACTATTTGTTTTTGTTGCTTTCAGTGGTTAAACCGTAAACAAAAAATTAAAGAAAATGATTTATATTTTAAACATTCAATTCCATCAACTTTTCAGAGACGTTTTTGCAAGTACAGTAGTTGTCATCGACTCTCCACATTTTCAGAAATAGTTTACCATGAAATATTCTGTGAAGAGAGACCATTATATGGTGCAGGAAGACTACAGTATAATAATTGTCCTATCCAAAATTGTCGAGTTCAAAATTTTGCTTTACCACTATCAAATCATTTGAGAGAATATCATGATTATAGGGTATATGCTTCTTTCTTTCAAATTACGCAGCTACCAATCAAATATTTCGTCTTCTTAGAATATCAGATTATCCATTTTCAGCTATCAGTCCAAGATGAGTATAACATGGAATGCAAAATGGTAAAAAACTATAATAAAATAAAATCAGACTGGAAACCACATGTGCTTTTTTTTCTTGATAACACACTCACACCATTAGCAAAGCTTCCTCTTTCAACTGAACCATTAAGGTGTAGAGCAAAAATTGTTTTAGTCAAAGATTAATAACAAAATATCTATTGTATGTGCCTATATAGTTCTTCAACTCTAACTTTTCACATGCGTGAAGTTATTT
This sequence comes from Diabrotica virgifera virgifera, assembly GCF_917563875.1. Lineage (NCBI taxonomy): Eukaryota > Metazoa > Arthropoda > Insecta > Coleoptera > Chrysomelidae > Diabrotica > Diabrotica virgifera. The sequence goes on along the minus strand of NC_065445.1, from coordinate 207,976,138 downwards.
GCGAAGTACTTTTTATACTAGGTCTCTTTTTTATTCACAGAAACCAGTATCACAAAATTAAGGCGTTTGTCCATAGAAACCACAATAAGTTAAACAAGGATAAACAATATCTATGGCATGTTGTTGATACCTTGCTTACTATGAATTTTGACGTTTATAATTTTAAGTGACAGTACCATTAGCGCATTTGTTGGTTATTATTTGAATTTATTGTTTATTTGGTTTTTCAAGTGATGTAACTTTTAATCTTTATATGCATATGTTATTCTAACAAACATGATTATTATTAGACTGACTAACTACTGTCACCTCTTAATTTCATTATTTCCGGTATATATGTTATAGTCAAAGCCCGAATTTCAGGCACTCCTAGGTTTGACTAGGCAATCCTCAGGTCTGACTGACGGTCTTAGTCAAAGCCTGAAATAAATTACAGTTTCGGCCTTTGACTAGTCAAACCTAGGAGAGACTTAAGTTGGTCAGGCAAAGGTCGAAATTTAATTTTATGAAATCGGGGTTTGACTAGTCAAACCCCGATCAGCTAATAAAATGTAATTTGTTAGATTTTTTAATTTTAATGTTTATTATTTTTATATTGTCGTAATTAAAATAAAAAAATTAGTTTTTATTCTCACATGTTGAGGCATTATGGCATTTAGAGTTGCACAATACGTTAGATCTTTTACACTTACCTACGTAATTTGAAAAATAATTTCTCATTGCAGCAGAATTTTATAAATCCTTGTCCTCCAAATTTAGAATCTTTTGTATTAATTTCTCTTAGATACAGAGACAGCTTAACGTCTGGAACATCTTCGAAATTAGGAAATTTCTCTTTGCATTCTCTTATCTGATCTCTTGGAAAAAGTGTGTTTATTGTTCCGTATTTCGTACCAACTCTATATAAACCGTCAATTGTTTTATCTTGTGTGCTACTCAAAATATTTCGAGCATCCTCTTTGGCTCTATCAAAGTTGGGTTGTTACAGTTTTTCCAATCGAAATTGGATTACATTTTTTTTCACTTAATTGTTTCATAACATTAGCCTGGATATGAAGACCTTCAATCGCATTTCCTTTATTTATTTTAATCTTTTCTGTCTGTGCACAACGCGTGCTCGAACGCGTGCCAACGAGATGCTCGAAATATTTTGGGTATCATACAAGATAAAACAATAATTTACAGTTTATATAGAGTTGGTACGAAATACGGAACAATAAGCACACTTTTTTCAAGAAATCAAATAAGAGAATGCAAAGAGAATTTTCCTAATTTCGAAGATGTTCCAGACGTTAAGCTGTCTCTAAGAAAAATTAGTACAAAAGATTCTAAATTTAGAGGACAAGGATTTATAAAATACCACTGCAATAAGAAGTGCTCTTCACAGCCATGTAACTGTAACAGGTCTAACGTATTGTGCAACTCTAAATGCCTTAATGCCTCAACATGCGAGAATAAATACTAATTTTTTTATTTTAATTACGACAATATATATAATAAACATTACAATTAAAAATGACGTTCTATTAAACCTAATCTAAAAAATGACGACATTTTAATAGCTGATCGGAGTTTGACTAGTCAAACTCCGATTTCATAACATTAAATTTCGACCTTTGCCTGACCAACGTAGTATCTCCTAGGTTTGACTAGTCAAAGGCCGAAACTATAATTTATTTCGGGCTTTGACTAAGACCGTCAGTTAGACATGAGGATTGCCTAGTCAAACCTAGGAGCGCCTGAAATTCGGGCTTTGACTATAACATATACACATCAAAATTAACGCACCACCTTAAAAATGGGACATCTTTGACGTCTTGTACACTGTATTGCAAAAAAATCGATCCACTAAAAATTTGGTAATTTTTGATGTTTTGAATTTACTAAACCTGTTGTCCGATTTAAGTGATTTTTTACCACGTTATAGCCTTATCCATTGACAATATCGATGTAATAATATTGTTGCTCTAGACAGTTAAACTGTCATTGTATACCGGGTGTACGAATCAAACTGTGTTTTTTTCTCATAAGTTCGCATCACCCTGTGGACTATTCTAGCATTTATAAAATACTGAAATTAAAACCCAACTATAGCCTCATGTTTTCTTAACATTTTGTCTGTAGATTCATTCGCTTATGTTGAATAATAAAAAAGTTAGGTACTTTAACAACTGGCCATGTTCGTCATCAGTACAGGGTGTTTCTTAATAAGTGCGACAAACTTTAAGCGGTAATTTTACATGAGAAAATAATGACAATTTGCTTTACAATCATATGTCCGCACACGCTTCGTTTCCTAGATACGGGATATTCAATTTTTTTACAAACTGACGATTTATTTATTGCTTTAAAACCAGTTGAGATATGCAGATCAAATTTGGTGGGTTTTAAAACGTAGTTATTGCACATTTTTTGACATACAATTAAGAATTTTATATTTACCATTGGCTACGGGTAATATTATCGGTCATAATACCCGTTTGCGCGCCACTGGTGAATATTAAATTCTTAATTGTATGTCAAAAAATGTGCAATTACTACGTCTTAAAACCCACCAAATTTGAGTTGCACATCTCAACTGGTTTTAAAGCAATAAGTAAATCATCAGTTTGTAAAAAAAATTGAACATCCCGTATCTCGGAAAGGAAGCGTTTGCGGACATATGATTATAAAGCAAATTGTCATTATTTTCTCATGTACAATAACCCCTTAAAGTTTTGCGCAAATATTTTAGAAACTCCTGTACTGATGACGAACATGGCCAGTTGTTAAAGTACCTAACTTTTTTTATTATTCAACATAAGCGAATGAATCGAAAGACAAAATGTTAAGAAAACCTGAGGCTATAGTTGGGTTTTAATTTCAGTATTTTATAAATGTCAGAATAGTCCACAGGGTGATGCGAACTTTGAGAAAAAAACACAGTTTGATTCGTACACCCGGTATACAATGATAGTTTGACTGTCTGGCAACAATATTATTACAGAGATATTGTCAATGAATAAGGCTATAACGTGGTAAAAAATCACTTAAATCGGACAACAGGTTTAGGAAATTCGAAACATCAAAAATGACCAAATTTTTAGTGGATCGATTTTTTTGCACCGCAGTGTATTTTCAAAACCTGTTGTCCGATTTTAGTGATTTTTTCAGTATATTATAGCTTTGTTCTTCAAGAATATCGATGTAATAATGTTATTTCTAAAAAGGTAAGTGTCACTGTATACCGAGTGTAACAATGATAGTGTGTTTTTTCTTTAAAGTTTGGAACTCCCTGTGGAATATTCTAGCTTATATAAAATATTGCAATTAAAACTCAACTGTAGCCTTAGGCTTTCTTAACATTTTGTTTTTTGACTCATTTGCTTATGTGGGATAATAAAAAAGTTAGGTACTTTAACAACTAGCAATGTTATTTATCAATACAGGGTGTTTCTAAATAAGTGCGACAAACATTAATGAGTAATTCTGCATCAAATAGTAATGGCAGTTTGCTTTATAAACATATGTTCACAAATGCTTCGTTTCCGAGATACATGATGTTGAATTTTTTCTTACAAACTGACCATTTATTTATTGCTCCAAAACCGGTTGAGATATGCAAATGAAATTTGGTAGGTTTTAAGAGGTAGTTATTGCGCATTTTTTGAGATACAATTAAGAATTTTATATGTACCATTGGCGTGTATACGGGATGTATGTAAAATGTTTATACCCAAATGCACGCTAATGGTGAATATAAAATTCTAAATTGTATGTCAAAAAATGCGCAATAACTACCTCTTTAAACATACCAAATTTCATTTGCATATCTCAACCAGTTTTAGAGCAATAAATAAATCATCAGTTTGTAAGAAAAAATTCAACATCCGGTATCTCGGAAACAAAGCATTTGCGGACATATGTTTCTAAAGCAAACGGTCATTATTTTTTCATGCGTCATTACCCCTTAAAGTTTGTCGCACTGATTTAGAAACACCCTGTATTGATGAATAACATTGTTAGTTGTTAAAGTACCTAACTTTTTTATTATCCAACATAAACGATTGAATCAAAAAGCAAAATGTTAAGAAAGCCTAGGGCTACAGTTGCGTTTTAATTTCAATATTTTATATAAGCTAGAATATTCCACAGGGTGTTCCAAACTTTAAGGAAAAAACACATTATCATTGTTACACCCAGTATACAATGAAACTTACCTGTTTAGAAATAATATTATTACATCAGTCTTCTTGAAGAATAAACCTATAATTTACTAAAAAAATCACTCAAATGGGACAACACTTTTAGGAAATACGAGGCATTAAAAATGTCCCATTTTTAAGGTGGTGCGTTAATTTTGATGCTTAGTGTATATGTACCTATTTATTTTTTACGTAAACGTGACAAGTAATGTTTATGAGTGTGGCTATAGGTCTGTCGAATGGAAACTTTTCACTGTGAATACTGTGTAATTTTTGATTTTTTAAAATGTCGAGTCCATCAATCTCATCAATAGTGAAAAAAGATTCAACACTTCAATAAAATAACTTCATATAAAATACATATCCACTAGGAAGAAGTTCCTGTAGTTGGATGTATACCATTAAATTACAAGTAAATTTAATGAAAACTTCGTCTTGGTAAAAGGTATATTAATGTACCTTTGTCATTATGTCATTTATATACCTTTTACCAAGACGAATTTTTCATTAAATTTACTTATAAAATACATCCACGGGATAATAGCAATTTCCTAATTATTACCACTGATATTACGTATCAATAGGGCTTATCAACGGTTCTCATTTGTTTCGAGCTTCTGCCATATGTCATATATTAATATTATATACGGATTATACGACATATGACAGAAGCTCGAAACAAATGAGAACCGTTGATAAGCCCTATGATACTTCATATCGACGTACGTTTCACTTTATGTTTTGATGTGACGTGTTTGATAGTGGAACAACTATTACTTAACAAACATTATTACTACGATTTCTCAAAATAATCCTGTTACCCGAAGTAGAAAGTGTATAAAATGCATAAAATTAAAATGTACGTTTATAGTTTATTAGTAATTTACTATTTTCTTAAAAATAATAAAAATACTTATTTTTAGGGTGCGTTTCTTTTTGAACCCCAGACAAAAACAAATAATTGCGTAATCTATATACACGGTGTGTGAGAATTTGTGCACCACTAAACAAAAGTCCAAAAACTGTTTAGACAAGGCGAAAACGGCGGGTTCGTTATGGAAAATATTCCCATGAGATTTTTTGCATAATTACATTCGTGAGACATTCCAGAATAAGGTTCAAGAAGTCGCCCACGTGAAAAGTGGGCCAAATTTTTTTTAACAATTTATTTTTTAATCAAATTGCAAAAATCAATATTTTTGGCCCAGACAATTTTTTTGTAGATTTTTTGGACCATTCTGGATAAAAAAGGTCTCTTATAATTTTTCTCTGAAGTTGATCGTTTTCGAGTTATAAGCAATTTAAAATTGAAAAAAACAAAAAATGGCGATTTTCAAGGCTTAATAACTTGGTTAAAAGTTATTATTATGAAAGTCAGAAAGTGACTAAATCAACGTTTAATGCCCCCTACAAGATCCCGAAGATATTTTTGTCATTCTTTTATTACTAAGCTGTTATTTTTAATAATATTGAGCGCCATGCACGTGGTAGGCGGCCGTAAGTGTGAGTGCAAGTAAGATGCACAATTGGGCTGCCGGAGTGGCATCTCTCTCGCACTCAGCATTTACGGCCGGCTACCACGTGCATGGCGCCCAATATTATTACTTAAAAATAACAGCTTAGTAATAAAATAATCACAAAAATTTCTTCGTTATCTTTCATGGGGTGGCGGGCATTAAACTTTGATTTATGTAGTCACTTTCTGACTTTCATAATAATAACTTTTAACCGAGTTATTAAGCCTTGCAAATCGCCATTTTTCGTTTTTTTCAATTTTAGATTGCTTGTAACTCGAAAACGATCAACTTTATAGAAAAATTATGAGACCTTTTTTTATCCAGAATGGTCCAAAAAACCTACAAAAAAATTGTTCGCGCCTAAAACATTGATTTTTGCAATTTGATAAAAACTGTTAATAAAAATTTGGCCCACTTTTCACGTGGGCGATTTCTTGAACCTTATTCAGGGATGTCTCACGAATGTAATTATGCAAAAAAATCTCATGGGAATATTTTTCCCAATGAACCCTCCGTTTTCGCCTTATCTAGTTTGATTTTCTTTAATGTAACTTTATTTCTGTGGTGGGGGTGGCACATAACCAGAAATAGGACGAAGGCTCAAAATAAAACCTTTCATCATTCTGCAAGGTCGATCATTCAAATAGAATTCGGCATCTTAATTAAGACAATTTCACATTCTTAATTTAAATATTTTAAAACAATTTTTCATTTCCATTAGAATGGAAAATTGTTGGGAAAATTCATTATTATTTACGTCTAACCCCAATACCATACTTTCTTCCAATCTCATTCAATGTTTTTTTCAATCAGCTATCATTCTTACCCTCATATTTTCGTTTAAAAGAAGTTTTGGAAACCTATCGTTACAATTTTTTTGTTTTTTTTCTTATTTTGTTCTAGGATTTCTTATTCTTGTTTTTCAAAGCTTTTCTTTTCTTTCTCTTGCATACTCTAGTCGGTTGTATTCTCTTCTCGTTATAAATTTCCATGCTACTGCCCTTCTGCATTCACCATCATACCATTCCGCATTTCTTTGGCTTTTCCGACTTTGGTCTCCATTCCTCCTCTGTAGTAACTTCGTCTCTGGCTCCGTTTAGTTTTATTTGGAGAGAATTTCGACACTCTTGTTGTATTGTTGTGGTTTTGAATCCGTCAACAGTTTATTTTTTAATTCGACTATTTGTCCTTTCTGCCACTGTTTCGATTTTCTTCCGCAATTTTGCCCTTAACAGATAGTAATATGAGTCAGAGTACGGTCCGGATCCATTCTGCCATTGGTTATGTATGTTGTCCACCTTACTGAGATGATAGTGTGGTCACATTGATTGGCTTCGTTGGTATTCCACGTTGCTTTATGGATATATTTTCTCTGGAAGGTAGTCTTATCTATCTAGTTAGTCTTCCTCGGTTCATCTTTGGACATAGGCATCCCCAATCCTTTTCCATTCTTCTCTGTCTGTCGCTATAGTCATCCACCTAGAGCCCACGTGCTTCTTGATATCTGCCCGTCTCATATTGGGGACTTCCTATGCTTCGTTTATATTCCCACGGTTTCCAATTTATAAGAATTTTCTTCCATCGGTCTACTTTTGGTCTTATATTGTGTCCGGCAAATCTTTATTTTAATTTTGCAACTTCTTATCTCTAACTTTTGTTTTCTTTCTTATACACTTGTTTCTCTTTTTATCCATTAGTCTTATGTGCAACATTTGTCTTTCCTTTGCTCTTTGCGTTTTTATGATTTTGTCCACGTTTGCTTTTGTAAACGTCCACGTTTGGAAACCATAACTGAGAACAGGGAGTACGCATTGATTGTATACATTAGTCTTAAGATGTTGTCGATATCATTTATTTTTAAGGATGTATCCAAATTCCGCCCATGTGCTTGCCAAATGCCGCCCACGCGAGTCGAACTCGTCTTGTGATCTCTGCTGTTTCGTTTTTCTTATTAAGTTGTATAATTTGACCCAGATATACAGGGTGTTTGGTAAAGAATGGGTCATAGCTTAACCTTAGATTCCTGAGATTAAAATAGGTCGATTTAAGCTAACTTAACTTAGTACAAAACTTGATAATAACCGAAATACAGGGTGTCAAAGTAAAACTTTTATTTTATTTATTTTTGAATATTTCCTGTAAGGCATGGGACATGGGACAATAACACGAAATTTTGTAAAAGGTGCTGGTATTGTACACCTTACTAAATTATGTTAAAAAACGTTTCTGGCTACTACCAGAGGCGTACGACGGGGGAACGTGAATGGTTGACCCTTCCCAAATTCTACGCCACTAGCGGAATTTCTATTTTAGTGCAATTTTTTGATTCTCCAATACTTTCTATGTAAATAACATACTCTTCATTCGTAACGATAAAGCCCTTAGTTTTCGAAATATTTGAAGCTAAAAGCGAAGGAGCAAAATACATTAATCAAAATAAGTGTGCCTTTTCATTTTTGACTTCGAATATCTCGAAAACTAATGACTTTATTGTTACGAATGAAGAGTATATTATTTGCATAGAAAGTATTGCAGAATCTAAAAATTATGCTAAAATAGTAGTTTCATCATTGGCGTAGAATTTGGGAAGAGTCAACCATTCTCTTTCCCCTGTCGTACCTACGCCTCTGGTAGTAGCCAGAAACGATTATTTAACATAATTTAGTAGGGTGTACACTACAGTTTCTACACTTTCTGCCAAGTATGACACGGATATGTCAAATTATTTTAAAGTATTCTTATATAATAATAAGCGAGTCTTCTACAGCTGTCGCCGCTTCTCGCATCCTAATTTCCAGCGTTTTCTGTCGAAGCAATCTTCAGTTTTTAGGTCTCTGGCGGTCCTTGCATCTTCGACATCTTCTCTCCAGGATCGTCTACCTCGTTTTCTTCCAGTGGGTGGAGTCCATCTTTCTATTTTTTTCGGCCATCTATTTTCAGGCATTCTCTGAAGGTGTCCATACCAGTTAAGTCTTTTGGCTTCGATTGTGTCTATTATATCTAGATCAATTTCCATTTGTCTCCTAATATCTTCGTTTCTCACCCTATCAAGCCTAGTGAGTCGGCAACATCGTCTCCAAAAGTTCATTTCCATCGCCTTAATTTTTTACTTGTTTCTTTGGTTGATTTCCCAGAGTTCAGCGCCGTACAGCCCAATACTTTCTATTATTGTTTTATACATTCTTCTTTTATTTTCTTTTGTTATTTTTTTACTCCACAATAGTCCGTGTAGCTGTCTGGTAGCTGATCTTGCTTATCCAATACTGGAATGTATTTCGTCGTTACTCCCTGCTTTTGAAGATATTTGGACTCCTAAGTATTTGAAGACTTCTGTTGGGTTTATAGTCCCCATTTCAATTTGTAGGCGTTCTGGTGTTTCTCCTACAACTAAGTACTCGGTTTTTTGTATATTAACTGTAAAGCCCCACTTAGTGTACTCCTCTTCCAGTTTTCTGAGCATATAAAGTATTCTTTTTTTTTAATAATTTATTCTTTATTTAAAACTTTAAGAACTATGTATGCCCGGTACTATAAAATTATTTGACATATCCTTATGATACTTGTCAGAAAGTGTAGGTACTATACACCCTACTAAATTATGTTAAATAATCGTTTCTGGTTAATACCAGAGGCGTACGACAGGGGAAAGTGAATGGTTGACCCTTCCCAAATTCTACGCCAATGATGAAACTGCTATTTTAGCATAATTTTTAAATTCTCCAATACTTTCTATGCAAATAATATACTCTTCATTCGTAACAATAAAGTCCTTTGTTTTCAAGATATTTGAAATTAAAAATAAAAAGGAACACTTATTTTGATTAATGTATTATGCTCCTTCGCTTTTAGCTTCAAATATCTCGAAGACTAATGACTTTATCGTTACGAATGAAGAGTATGTTATTTACATATAAAGTAGGGGAGATATGCCTGAAACGGCATACTTTTTTTAAATGCTTTGTAATCGATAATCGATAGAGTTAGACATGTAATAAAAATCAAAATCAGTGCTAAGAACATTTACATAAATATAATATTATTTTTTAACAAGGTACATTTATAGTCTTTTTCTGAAAAAATCAATTTTAAAGTATTACATGTGCCATCTCACCCACATACATGTGGGTAAGATGGCACACCCTTAAAATAAAGGCACTAATCTCGACATAAGTCACAAATACATTTTTTTGTAGTCTTGGGTACACCGGCACATTCGAAATATGACCACTTGCCACAAATTTGGCATCTTAGTCAGGTTTCTCGAGAACGAGATAATGAAAAGAGGACATTACAAAAAAAGCAAGCAGCACCTTCTTCGTCACTTGTCTCAACATCGACGGAATCGATTTTGTCGGTTCGAATTCCTCTTAAAACGACCTATAACTGTAACGATAAACTTCCATCATGTAACAAAATTAATGCAGTGTAAAAACGCATAAGGGTGAGATGGCATACCTATGCCATCTAATCCACTTACTTACTATGCAGTCGTAAGCAACATTGCAATCATAAAGTTTTTTTAACCTAACTTTTCTTAAGCACATTTTTAAGATATAAATCGATACAGGCGTGATAGGCATAAGGTAAAAGAACATCACAAAATTAAAAACTTAACTCATGTGTAAAGACTCGCGAATTATAATGTGATACAAAAAAAGTCAATAAATATTTTGTCCTACTTAATTAACATTCCAAAGGCTACTGCTGTCAAAATAAAACTAACATGCATAAGTTCAACAATGTTGACAAATTTTAACTTGAGGAACTGAAAACTGTCACAATGGGCACCCATTTTGAAATAGTTTACGAAAAACTCGTAATATGCCATCTCAGCCAGTATGCCGTCTCAGGCATATTTCCCCTACATATTGCAGAATCAAAAAATTGCACTAAAATAGAAATTTCGCCAGTGGCGTAGAATTTGAGATGGGTCAACAATTCACGTTCCCCCGTCGTACGCCTCTGGTACTAGCCAGAGACGTTTTTTTAACATAATTTAGTAGGGTGTACAATACCAGCACCACTTACCAAATTTCGTGTTGTTGTCCCATGCTTGTCAGGAAATATTAAAAAATAAATAAAGTAAAAGTTTAACTCTGACACCCTGTATTTCTGTTATTGTCAACTTTTATACTAAGGTAAATTAGCTTATAATAGTCGGTCAGGCCATGGAGTTGGGGTGTTTACATTGTAAAATGGCGTGCACCCTATCCTCCATGCTATGGCATGCTGGACGAGCCATACAGCCTGTAGTCAACACCCCGAAGTATGAGCGGGAATACAAAGTGTACTAATACTCATACGCTTATGAAACGCACCTGGCGGATCATAAGGGCCTTCACATTTTACTCTTTTTCAACTAGTCTTGAGTAAAATGTCTTTAATCTTTCCTATCGGCCTCTCTTGGCTACCTCTTGTTCTTCCGACCCCGAATGGCTATTAGGTTTCCGAGGGCAGACGGGTCACTATATTTCTTTCTACTACATACCTACTCTTCACCGAATGATTGCCGGTATAAGCAATCCCCCCACTTACTGACCAACGGCTTCGGGCAGATGAGTTGGTAAGTGGCAGGGCACTCTTTTGTCCTGAGACTGAGAAATCGGTCTCGAAGGCGGATGAACCCTACAGAATGGTCAACGGTATAAGGATGCAGAAGGCAACGGGAAACCACTGCATTAAAGACTCATGGAGTATCCCTAGAAATCGTCATGGCTCACAGAAATGACAACCAACAACCTACTAATCATGGTTCTCGGATGCCAAGATTCGGCAGGGGAAGAAACAACAGTAACGACAGGGCTTCCCAGGCCGTTAGTCAGCGAAATCCCTGTTCACTAAATATATACAAATCCACCTACAAAATCGCTACATGGAATGTAAGAAGTATGTATGAACCTGGGAAACTGAAGAATATACAGCAAGAGATGATGCGACTAGATATCGATATATTAGGAATAAGCGATACAAGATGGGTCAGCTCTGGCGAACTCAATACAGACAATGGACGAATCTATTACTCTGGAAGCAGCGACACCCAACACAGATATGGAGTTGCTATGATCCTCAGCGAAAAAGTAACGAGATCAGTAACAGGCTTCGTTCCGATGTCCGAAAGAATAATAATGTTGCAGTTATTGACAATCCATGGAAAAATGAACCTAATCCAGATTTATGCGCCAACTGCTGACAAAAATGAAGAAGAAATAGAAAACTTTTATAGCGAACTCCAGAAAACATTACATCTCACAGCATCTAGAGACATAACAGTGATCATGGGTGATTTCAACGCAAAAATTGGCGAAGGAAAATGCTACCCTAATGTAGGATCATATGGGCTTGGCGAACGAAACGACAGAGGAGATCGCCTAATAGAATTTTGCCAGGAGCATAATGTTATAGCCGCAAATACATTCTTTAAATTACCTAAGCGACGCCTGTATACATGGAAATCACCAGCTGACAAAGAGCACAAAATTGTCAGAAATCAAATTGACTACATCCTAATAAAGCACAGATATCGAAACTCAATTCAGGCAGTAAAGGCATATCCAGGAGCAGACGTATCCTCTGATCACAGTATTCTTATTGCTAGGTTTCAACTTCAACTAAAAAAGACGCAAAAAAGCCGCAACAACAATAAACTTAACATACAGAAACTAAAGTCAGAAGAAACAAAAGAAAATCTGAAACACGAAATCAACACAAATCTAGACAGAAACCCAGGAAATAATTGCAACGTAGAACAGCAGTGGCAATTCTTCAAAACCTCTATATTAGAACCAAGTAAGAAAGTACTTACTACAACCAAATGTAAGAAAGAAGAATGGATGACGGAGGAAATTCTAGACTTGATGAATGAATGAAGAAAAAACAAAACCATTAATAAGACCCGCTATAAACAGCTTCAAAACCAAATAAGAAGAAAAATTAGGGAGGCTAAAGAAACCTACTTCTCTGAAAAATGTAAAGAAATAGAAGAACTGCAAAACACATATGACAACTTCAACCTACATAAAAAAGTCAAAGAACTAGCCGGAATAGGAAATAGAAGAACCTCAAATATATTGCTCGACAAAAATGGAAATATTATAATGGAGACAAAACGAAAACTACGACGATGGAAAGAGTATATCGAGGAACTATTTCATGACCAGAGAGAAGCTAGTACATCCGTAGATAGCCAAACCGGAGATGTAGGCCCAGAGATAACCAAATCAGAGGTTAGTCAGGCAATAAACTCTATGAAAACCAATAAATCTGCTGGTCCAGATGAATTGCCTAGCGAGCTGATAAAGTTGGTCAACGAGAAAAACCTGGACATAATAGTAGAACTGTTCAACGCTATCTATACTACTGGAATCATCCCTAGAGAAATGTTGACATCAGCCTTTGTGTGTTTGCCAAAGAAGGTGAATGCAAAAGAATGCAGTGACTACCGAACCATAAGCTTAATGTCACATACCTTGAAAATTCTATTGAAAATTATCCACGCCAGAATACACTCTAAACTGGAGCTGGATATTAGTGACACTCAATATGGGTTCCGCAATGGTATGGGTACCAGAGAGGCATTATTCTCCTTCAACGTGCTGACACAGAGATGTTTGGATGTTAACCATCCTCTTTACGTCTGTTTTATAGACTACAATAAGGCGTTTGATAAAGTAAAACATGATCGACTCATGGAAATCCTAAAAAATAAAAACCTAGATGAAAGAGATTTAAGAGTAATAACACACCTCTATTACAATCAGCGAGCAATAGTAAGAATTGAAAAAGAAACATCTGAAGAAATGGAAATAAAGAGAGGAGTCAGGCAAGGCTGCATACTATCACCTCTATTATTTAACGCTTATTCTGAAGAGGTAATGCGAGAAACTCTGGAAGATGAAACAGTCGGCATAAGAGTAAATGGAGTCTTAGTTAACAACATCAGATATGCAGATGATACAGTAATAATAGCCGATAGTTTACAAGACCTGCAAAGACTCATGAGTAAAATAGTAAGGTGTAGTAGGGAGTACGGACTCTCTCTCAATATCAAAAAGACGAAGTTTATGAAAATTAGTAAAAACAACCATAATACTAACGAAATCTTGATAGTAGAGGGCCAGCAGATCGAAAGAGTAAAAAAGTACACTTACCTAGGAACACTTATAACAGAAAATAATGACTACACTGCAGAAATAAAAGTCAGAATCGAAAAAGCACGTTCTAATTTTATAAAAATGAAAAAGGTCCTATGTAGCAAAGATTTAACATTAGCTCTTAAAGTACGCCTAACAAAATGTTACGTCTACAGTGTTCTATACTATGGAGTGGAATCATGGACGTTAAATGTAGAGACAATGAGACGACTTAACGCCTTTGAAATGTGGACCTATAGAAAAATTATGAGGGTTTCCTGGGTAGATAGAGTTACAAACAATGAAGTACTGAGAAGAATAGGTAAAGAAAAGGAAGTTGAACTTACAATTAAAGAAAAGAAGCTACAGTATCTCGGACATGTGATGCGGGGCGAGAAGTATGGTATCCTACGACTCATAATGCAGGGAAAGATAGATGGCAGAAGAAGCATCGGAAGAAGACGAATTTCATGGTTGAAGAACCTGAGAGAGTGGTTTGGATGCAGCTCGAAACAACTATTTAGAGCTACTGCCTCAAAAATTAAAATAGCTATGATGATTGCCAACCTCCGTAGCGGAGATGGCACCTGAAGAAGAAGAAGAAGAAATTAGCTTAAATCGACCTATTTTAACCTCAGGAATCTAAGGTTAAGAGTCTTTAAAAAATTACCAAATATTAATTAATTAATATGAAAATACATACACAAATTAATTCTTTGACAAGGTTGTCAAAACCAAACTTTCAATATAATTAGTTAGCATGACGACAATCTTGGTTTCCATGACGATGATTCAAAACGACTGTTATGGGCTACCGATTTGACTTTCGAATATTATGTCAAAATAATTTTATTTCATCGAATTGTCGCGTTAATTTCATTAAAACAGGAACACAATAAGATATATTTGAAATAAATTAGTAAATAATATCTAAATATTAGTTTATTGCATGTATTATAATTACTTTAAGGCCATATTAACATATCTAAATTAACACGCGTGCGGAAAAGTAAAAAATTGCGTGCGGAAAAGTAACGCGTGCGGAAAAGTGAAACTTTCTAAACTAAAATGCGTGCGCGAAAGTAGACATTTTTGCACGCTCGTAGAAAAAACATTTTTCAGTTTTAATAATTATTATAATTTTACATTTGTAGGTATTTGCCTCTATTATATTTTTAATTACGGACGTAGCAAAATATAACAAACAAAATTACTTTGTTATTATTTTGTGTATTTGCATACCTATAAACTAGAAGTAGAACCAGAAATAAAAGAAGTTAAGAAAATCAGCGAAAACAAATGCCTAGTGAAATTGTTAGATACAGAAGCAAAAACGAAAGTAATAGAAAATAAACATAAATTAAAGAAAAATAGAAATCTAATCTATATTAACAATGATCTCACCGCAAAAGAAAGGGAAATAGACTACCACATAAGAAAAAGGGCACAAACAGAGAAGAATAAAGGTAAACAAGTACAGATTAAATATCAAAAAATTATAATAGAAAATGAAGAATGGATATGGAATAAAGAAAAAGGAGAACTCGAAGTCAGAAATATGAAAAATTCAAAAAACTGATATACGAAAATACGACGGAAATAGTGGAGACGAAAAAGGCAGGAATAAGGACAAAGAAAACAAACAACGATAATAAAATAAAAAATATTAAAGGAAAACAGCAAGGGCGTGAACTAATAAATAAGGAAACGATAGAAATATGTATTTGGAATAGAGATGCATTAAGTCAAACTAGTTTGATTTGACTCAACAAACTTGACTTGACTTGAAAACCAAAATTATTTTGTAAATAAGTTTGACTTGACTTGATTTCAATATCTTTAGGTTTGACTTGAAATCAAACTTCTTCAAACAGTTTGAAGTTTGAATATCATATTGCGTTCAGTTACGTTTGTTGTGAAGTGTGTGCTTTGTGCGATTATGTCTCAGTGGCGGATCTACGGAGGGAAAATAAAGGAAATTCCCCCCTCTCCCAACAAGGACAAAGAAATAAATTTCAATAAATATAAAAATGTATTAGCTGATATGATACTTAAACCACAGACAGACAAATAAAACCCTATAAACGCGCTAGTTTGGATAATTTAGAAAACTTAATGCATATACTTAGGTAGGTTAATATATTTAAAATTTGTATCTGAACCCAAACATAACATTTGTATCTGAAAAAAATCAATTATACACATAAAACCAATAACCCTATTATTATTACTCAATTATTTTTAAATATTTTCTTTTTTATATAAAATATAATCATCGGGCGTAGGCGGTATTACAGTACATGAAAAATATATCCTCGCACTAGAACAATACTAGGATATCTTCAAATATTTGACTTTTGAGTTATCTGCTCTATCTGATGCAAAATTTCATAAGCTATCTGGAGAGATACTAAGATTTGTTCAATCGGCTGCTTTGTGGTGTTTATGAGCAATATCCTAATATTGCACTAGTTGATTTGTTGGAAATACCTGGGTTAAAAGGAAGATATCTTAAAATACCTTTTTATTATCCGATTAATATTTGCCTTTTCTAATCATAGTTGTGGTGAAATACCCGGACATTCCCACATGTCTTAGTCTAGCCCCACATCTGCATTATGATTTTTTTAACATATCTGTGTTTTTAAGTTGTCTTAGTATTATAATAGCAAACTTGTCCGACTATTTCACCGAGTGTGGCAAAGAAAATTTTAAATTAACCTGTTTTTACTTTATCGTACTATATACGTAGTATAGTATAATAGATAAAGTTATAGGATCGTGCAAAAAAAATTTTTTCAGATTTCACTTTTTTTCGACGTTTTGAGTCCCCCTGAGTCTAAAAAGCAAATAAAAAAAACATGTCGGAAGTATGTACGTACGTATGTACGTACGTATGTCGCCACCGCCCAGCAAAAACTACTGGACCGATTTTGATGAAATTCGGTATGAGTAAGTTTAAGAGAATTTTGTCGAGAAACTAAGCTTTTAAAAAAAATCTCTCAAAGGGGGGCCGAAATAGGGGGGTTATTTAGGGCCCATTTTTGCAAATTTTGACAGAAATAAATGAAATTCAACTCAAAGTAAGCTCATCGATAGGTAAATAAAAGTACGGAATTTGACATTTCCAAATTCAAAATGGCGGCCAACATGGCCGACCGCCCCCCGACACATTTCCCTATCTATCTAAAAAGTTTTTGAAGATAAGTTTAATTTGAAAAAGTCGTTATATAGCCTAAAGATGGGGCTATAAGAAAGATGTTATCGTTTTTCAGAAAAAGTTACGGGTTGCCTATATTTAAGGGGTCAAATTTTGACATAAATTTGAACTAGATTTTCTCAAAAATGGCTCCAAGGAATTTTTTTATTTTTTGATATATTTTTGATATCCTATCAGTAAATTGAATGACATTAGTCATATATCTTAACTCCCCATAGGAGGGGAGTTATGAATTTTTTATAAAAAAATATTCGAGTGCCCGTAACTTCCTTCTTAATAGAAACTAAAATTTGAAATTTTGCAGACATATATGGTATTTTATTATCTATTATCACAATAAATTTTACCAAAAACATGGCTTCCGGTTGAACCGGAAATGAATAAAAAATCTTAATTTTTTTGATACGCCCTGTATATTTTAACACATTTTGAAAGAATGCAAAATTACCTTTCCAATGACATCAAATTTATTGCTTTAGCTCAAAAACTCGAAAAGTTACGGTAAATAGAAATTAATCTTATGTGTGTCCTCTCTCACGCGTTCATAGCAGAGCATTATTGTAGAGCAGTCAATGAGGGTATTTGGCTCCGAATTCCATCCTACTACATTGATGTACTTGATATTTTCACAGTAAGTAGGGAATAGCTCAAGAAACAAAATCTACCCTATATACTATGGCGCTTTTATCTTGGGGCGGTTCCCACTTCTTCAATGGGGTGGAAAATTTGTTGGTCAAAATAAGCACGGAAGTGGCTGAAGAACCTATTTCTAAGCAAAAACTGGTCTATACTTTTTTTTGAGAACTCAATACTTTTTGAGTTATGCGTAGTTGAAAATTGGCCATTTTCATTGAAAAATGACACCTTTTCGGACGGATTTTTTGTGAATACCTTAAAAACTATGCATCGAACTAAAAACTCTATATAAAACATTTTTTAGATTATAAATAATAAAGAGATTCGTTCCTTCGTAAATGTTCTATTTATAATACAAAAAGAGATATGGTAGGTGAAAATAGTTTGTTTTTTGGTGCATGCTCAAATTGGTGTATTCAACTTGAAATAACAGAGGAACGGTAGGTTTTAGGTGTATAATGCTACCAACACCTTTTGTAGTGTTTGAAAAGGCCTTTAAAACGAGCACCGTTAAATGTCGGTTACTTACAAACTAAGCGAGATATGGTGCAAAAAATATAATGACTAATGTACTTTAAGGAAAAATGAAAAGTATATACATTTAACTCCCCATCCACCATAATTTAAATGCATTGTTTTTCTTCTCAATACCTTTTAATATAGTGTTATTTCTACTTTCAAAAAGTTAAACGGGTTTAAAATGAATGGTTTTTTTAAAAAATGTGATCAAATTATAGAATGAATTTTTAAATTTTCTTAAAAATCTTCCTTTTTCTCCATGTAATTCGAAAATAAAAATATTTCACCCCTGAGAAGTGGTGGGAACTTCCCCCATGATAAAAGCGCCATAGTATATAGGATAGACTTTGAATTAGGAGATTGGGCTACTCCCAAAATTTCATTAAAATCCATGCAGTAGGATAGAATTTGGAGATAATATCTTGTTCTTAATCTCGCGCATTGACTGGCCTAATCGAAATAGAATGAAATGCAAATATTGTAAACTATTAATTTCTCAGAAAAATGAACTAATTTGAAATGAAAGTATGACTATAATATTCTATTGATTTATGCAATAATCTACACATCTATAGTGTGTCCCCGAAATATGGCATCGAACATTTT
The DNA here is from genome assembly GCF_917563875.1 of Diabrotica virgifera virgifera. Taxonomy (NCBI): domain Eukaryota; kingdom Metazoa; phylum Arthropoda; class Insecta; order Coleoptera; family Chrysomelidae; genus Diabrotica; species Diabrotica virgifera. The sequence continues at coordinate 207,957,327 of NC_065445.1, read as the reverse complement.
CTCAAATGCAGGAATTAATGATGCGTAGAACCATAAAATACTTTTAAGTACAGTAGGTGTTTCTAAAATATCAAAATAACGAGTAACTTTGTTATTTTTATAGAATGCCAATATCTAGTACCATAACGATAATAGATCGGCACGATAAAGTTCTCGGGCGGCCCTTCCGTCCAGCGTTTTTTAAGTTGTCTCTGTATTTCCCTAACTAAGCTTCAAAAATAAGGATTATTTGAGTAAATGTCCGAGTATATCCCCACGCTCATCTACGAATTCGTGGATGAGTCGGTCAGTTATAGTAAGGTTGTTCACTTTCTCTGGTCAGTTCAAGTTGCTCTCCGACTCATTTTAATACGAACATTTTACTCAGACAATTGCGGAGGGCAAAACAAGAACAGATTTATGGCCTTAATGTTGGCCACGTGATGGGGAACGAAGATTATGGCTTGGCCACGTGATGCGGAACGAAGAAAAATATCGAGTTCTTCAACTCGTCATGCAGGGCAAAGTATTTGGCAGGAGAGGACCGGGACGCCGTCGTATCTCGTGGTTGAAAAACCACCGACAATGGTTTGGGATAACCTCCGCGGAGCTGTTTCGCAGAGCAGTCAACAAAACAATGATAGCCTTGATGATCACCAACATCCGGACCGGATAAGGCACTGAAGAAGAAGAAGAATGTTCTTGTATGTTATTAGGAATTATAACGTTGAGTAAATTAGCCATAGATTCCTTATCGTGGGGCATACCCAAAATGAGGGTGACTCTAACATTCCTGCACAGAGTCTGCCAAAAAAGAGCTTTACTGAGTGGACCTATTTCAACTCCACAGGAAATGGCAATGATCATAAAATTAGCCAAAAAACAGGAAAGCCATACATGGTTAATAATCTTCAATTTCCTGATATTTTAGATCGGAAAAAGTTTAGCATGAATTTTACAAGTTTTTCTAAAAATTCAATTGGAGAGAAAATACGCTGGAGCAATATTAAGGTACTGCGAGTGACCAAAGAAAGCCCAAATAATATTTTCTACAAGGAAATCTTTGGTACCGATTCATTTAAACAAATTAACGCTCGAATGAAATGCATGAAGTTGACAATATTGCTCCAGCTTATATGGAACGCCCTAAAATTCCCTTTAAGAAGATCTTTTAAGTTTAATCCGACATATCCCTGCTGAACATCACGATTTTTTTTAAAAATCTAAAATTGTATAAGAAAGGTCAACAACAAGATCAAGAAGTTAGCGATTAAAAAATGTTCGCGGAAGTTTTTTTCAATTTATTATTGTTTATTGAGTGGAATTTTAGTATAAATAATATAATTTAACCAGTTGGTAGGATTTGATTTCCTTTTATACATTTTTATATAATAATATTGTTTGCTATTCTTGAAGTTTTAGTAAAAAATAAAAAATTACAATATAATATGTCTGGATCCCGCGTATGAAAAAAAAGTTGATTAATAACAAGCTGAAAATTTGTTAATAGTTTAAAGGTGTCTAGTCGGACAAACTCTCATATATGGGAACACTGGAACAGGGGAAGTTTTAATTGTGGAACAGGTTAAAAATTTGGAACGGTCAGACCACGAAAACGGCACATGTATTTTGTCCGACAGACCAGACTAATACTCTCCGAACAGAGATTACATTCTCATGCAAAAATCAGACTGCTATTTATCACCAAATGGGCGTTTTAATAAGTGGAACATGTAGAATACGTCAAATGACAGGAATTATGACAGGTGATAAATAGAACTCTGATTTTTGCATGAGAGTTTAATCTCTGTTCGGAGAGTTTAAGTCTATTCTGTCGGACAAAATAAATGTGCCGTTTTCGTGGTCTGACCGTTCCAAATTTTTAACCTGTTCCACAATTAAAACTGCCACTTTTCCAGTGTTCCCATATATCAAAGTTTATTCGACTAGACACCCTTAAGCTATTAACAAATTTTCAGCTTGCTATTAATCAACTTTTTTTTCATACGCAGGATCCAGACCTAAAGCGCGTGATACACACGCAAACTTTAAGTACGCAGTTTTAAAGATCGCGGACTTATAGTATTTTTACTACAAAAACGTTATTACGTAGGTCAAAATTTTTGACGTAAGAGAACTGTCAAAACATTAGAATGTGACTTTTCATTATTGCTATGTTTATTAAAAACACGGCAATAATGAAAAGTCACATTCTAATGTTTTGACAGTTCTCTTACGTCAAAAATTTTGACCTACGTAATAACGTTTTTGTAGTAAAAATACTATACTCGGCTCGCCGCCGGTGATACACGGCAGACTTAGAGTACGCTGTTTTAAAGATCGTGGTCGCCGTCGGTATTTTGTGTTATTTATACATATATTAGGAATTTTATCGTATTATATACTTCGTATCGTATCCTATCGTGTTATATATTTTTAATACTAATAAAAAAAGACCAAATCGAAAAGCGTGGGTAACAAACAAAATATCATAGATAAGAGGGTAATATTTTCATCAGGAGGATAAAACAGCCTATAAATAATTAGGTTTACTCAAAAACAAATAATCAAAATAATTTAGTATAGCTTAAAATAGTGTTTAACGGTTTTCTTAAAACTTATAAAATGTAACTTGTCTCCTTTCAACAATAAACGATTGAATTATTTCTAGGCAATTTGCTTAATTAGTGAAAATATAAGTGTAACTTTAAACGCAATAACATGATGGCTCGAGGCTCGTGGCTCGTGGCAGTGATACACGTACGGGTTACGAGTAAGATTTCAAACTTGTTGGATCGACGGCGTACTTACTCGGCGGACTTAAAATACGCGTACTTGCGGTGATACACGTGCGAAAAAGGTCGCGAGCCATAAGTTCGCGTACTTACTCGCGTGTGTATCACCCCTTTAATACCTACTGCATTTTTTGCGAATAATTGTGTAAAAATAACTTGAAAAATCAATGAAACTAGACAAAGTGGCCAAGTGCGTCAAAAAATAGTGTAACAGTGGGATATTTTTAAATGCTAATAATAGTAACAAAATTAATTGTTGAAAAATAGAATTGGTGAAATACTAGGATAAGCTGAAGAAAAATAAAGATATTTTTAAAGATTATTACAAAATATAAATACAATACTAGGACAACTTCAACACTTAGCAAAGATAAATTGTATATATCAAAAGATAAATTTTTAAAGTGTAAGAGGAGGACATGTTACAAAATCTCAGTTTATTCTTATTATTTATTATTTCAAATTTTCAGTTGAACTCTAAACACACTCAAGAACAAATAGGGCACCATAACATTTAAGAAACAATGCAATAAACTGATATAAAATATTTTTATTATTTCATACTTTCTATGGAGGAAATTTAAAACTCAATTTACTCGAAACTATATTTTTTAAGTTGTCTTTAATCTAGTACGACGATATGATGTAAAAAGGAAAACAACCTTTAAGAGGTAGATTATTTTAAGCATAACATAATCTTGAATTTTAAAAAAATACTTCTGTATTGTACGTTTTCGAGCGAACTGACAGCTTGACACCATATGTCACCAGCGTTTTCGACCTGGCCCTCAGATAAAGGAAATAGTACAAACACTCTCATAAATATATCTCAACTTTTCATTGACAAATTCCAGTTTATCTTTTTTAATTGCATCCCTTACGAGAATTCTAACTCAAGTGCTTTATTGCTGTTCCAAAATCAAACGAATATCCGTTTCTGCTATGGCTTGCGGTCTACGACACATAATTATTATAGTGCCGGCAAAAATTCTTGAAATTCTACAAAGTGAATAAAACGCATAAATTATTTATGAGAGTTATTATTTTAATTGTTAATTAAATATAAAAATAATAAATATAATAAATGATGGTTTTGCTTGTTTTCGATTCAGAGGGTTGCACACCAGCTAGACAGGCACTGTTTCTACCCTTTCAGGCGTCATCAGTAGCTTTCGATAGTGTGCCCACCTCTGAACCGAAAAACAGCTCCACCATCATTTTAAAGGGAATCTGAAAAATAATTCAAATTTCCCATCAGACGCAATACAGCGACATCTACTAAAAAATTGAAGAATCTCAGATGCAGAATCCACCAATTTAATAAGACTTAAAATGGTAGATAGTATTTTAAAACTGAGATTTTTCGTGTTTGAAAGTTCTTACTGGTACATCCTTAATCTGCGACTTTTTCAATTAATAAGGCAGCAGACGACGAATATAGAAAACGAAAGGGAAACGATCACATTTCGCTTTCATTCGTCTAGGAAAAACGGACAGCAGAGGAACTTTCAGTACTCAAATCCGAGTAAAGGAAATAAAAATAATAAATGATGGTTTTGCTTGTTTTCGATTCAGAGGATTGCACACCAGCTAGACAGGCACTGTTTCTACCCTTTCAGGCGTCATCAGTAGCTTTCGATAGTGTGCCAACCTCTGAACCGAAAAACAGCTCCACCATCATTTTAAAGGAAATCTGAAAAATAATTCAAATTTCCCATCAGACGCGATACAGCGACATCTACTAAAAAATTGAAGAATCTCAGATGCAGAATCCACCAATTTAATAAGAATTAAAATGGTAGATAGTATTTTAAAACTGAGATTTTTCGTGTTTGAAAGTTCTTACTGGTACATCCTTAATCTGCGACTTTTTCAATTAATAAGACAGCAGACGACGAATATAGAAAACGAAAGGGAAACGATCACATTTCGCTTTCATTCGTCTAGGAAAAACGGAGAGCAGAGGAACTTTCAGTACCTACTCAAATCCGAGTAAAGGAAATAAAAATAATAAATGATGGTTTTGCTTGTTTTCGATTCAGAGGGTTGCACACCAGCTAGACAGGCACTGTTTCTACCCTTTCAGGCGTCATCAGTAGCTTTCGATAGTGTGCCCACCTCTGAACCGAAAAACAGCTCCACCATCATTTTAAAGGAAATCTGAAAAATAATTCAAATTTCCCATCAGACGCGATACAGCGACATCTACTAAAAAATTGAAGAATCTCAGATGCAGAATCCATCAATTTAATAAGAATTAAAATGCTAGATAGTATTTTAAAACTGAGATTTTTCGTGTTTGAAAGTTCTTACTGGTACATCCTTAATCTGCGACTTTTTCAATTAATAAGACAGCAGACGACGAATATAGAAAACGAAAGGGAAACGATCACATTTCGCTTTCATTCGTCTAGGAAAAACGGACAGCAGAGGAACTTTCAGTACTCAAATCCGAGTAAAGGAAATAAAAATAATAAATGATGGTTTTGCTTGTTTTCGATTCAGAGGGTTGCACACCAGCTAGACAGGCACTGTTTCTACCCTTTCAGGCGTCATCAGTAGCTTTCGATAGTGTGCCCACCTCTGAACCGAAAAACAGCTCCACCATCATTTTAAAGGGAATCTGAAAAATAATTCAAATTTCCCATCAGACGCGATACAGCGACATCTACTAGAAAATAATATACATGAAGTAGTCACCAAGATTGGAGATATTACCGTAGTTAACATATACAAACCTCCAGCCACCAAATGGAACCCAGAAGTGTTAAAGACTCATCCACATCCTACTATATACATCGGCGACTTCAACAGCCACCACGAAATGTGGAAGTACACCACGAATGACTAGAATACTAGAATACTAGAAAATAATATACATGAAGTAGTCACCAAGATTGGAGATATTACCGTAGTTAACATATACAAACCTCCAGCCACTACATGGAACCCAGAAGTGCTAAAGACTCATCCACATCCTACTATATACATCGGCGACTTCAACAGCCACCACGAAATGTGGAAGTACACCACGAATGATGAAAATGGGGAGGCACTAGTAGAATGGTCCGAAGAGCAAAACACATACCTAGTTTTTGATGCCAAAGACAGAGGAACATTTAAATCAGCTGCATGGAGAAAAGAATATAACCCAGACCTATGTTTTGTCTCAAAAGATACCAATGACAGACCACTAACAACTGCGAGAAGTGTCCTTGCAGACGACTTCCCACATACTCAACATCGTCCGGTGCTTATCACCATCGGAATATCAATTCCAATAATTAGATCATATCCTCGACCCAGGTGGAATCTTAGAAAAGCAAACTGGAAGAAGTTCTCTGAACAACTAGACCGGACCTTGAGCTGGGTCCCTCCAACCAGCAAACATTATGAGAGGTTTGTGGGCGCAGTAATAAGCACTGCCAAGAAAACCATCCCTAGGGGGTATCGCAAAGAATATGTGCCTGGATGGACTGAAACATGTGAAGACTTATACACGAAGTTTCTCGAAAGTGGTGACCGAGAAATAGCCGATGAGCTTTTACACAACATCGATACAGCTAGACGCCAAAAATGGATAAAGACTGTCGAAAACTTGACTTCAAAAAATCAAGCCGGCAGGCATGGTCCTTGTTGCGGAAAATTGGAGGAGCTAACCAGCTGGAATCCAGAGAGTCTAAAATGTCTCCTAACAAGGTTGCCTCCCATATAGTATCTCTATCCAGAGCTCCACGAGATCGAACACATACTACCAACGTGAAAAGAGACTTAAGGGCATTAAAACAAATGAACAGAACGAACTCGGAATATTCAGCAAGAATACTTATTTCTGAAATCACACATGCGCTGAAAGAAATGAAATCAGGTAAAGCACCTGGCTTTGATGGTATCCATCCAGAGTTCTTGATACACAGTGGTGCATACACGAAACAGTGGCTTGCAATGTTCTTTAATGATATACTTCAGTCAGGTAACATTCCTTTCTCACTTAAGCGAACAAAGATAATTGCAATTCCGAAACCGGGCAAATCAAACGATAAGCCAGAAAACTACCGCCCCATAGCTCTACTCAGCATGGTATATAAACTATTAGAAAAGCTTCTCCTCAACAGAATTAGTCACAGGATACTAGAAAATGTTCCCATTGAACAAGCTGGCTTCCGCCCTCATCGAAGCTGTACGGACCAAGTGCTGTCATTAACAACTTTTATAGAAGCTAGTTTTCAAAAGAAACAAAAGACAGCAACAGTATTTATAGATCTAACAGCAGCATATGATACTGTTTGGAGACAGGGATTAATATATAAACTGGCCCGCATTATCCCCTGCAGAAAGATAATTAACCTCATTGACAACATGCTGACCAACAGAGCCTTCCAGGTTATAATGGGAAAGGAGACGAGTAGACAGATGAAACTTAACAATGGTCTTCCACAGGGTTCTGTCCTTGCCCCTTTACTTTTCAGCCTCTATATTGCTGACATGCCTGAAACCGAATCTCGGAAGTTTGGATATGCTGACGACTGGACCCTTGCAACAAGCCACCAATCTTTAGAAACTACAGAAATCACTCTCACGAATGACTTATCCATCCTCAGCGAATACCTTAAGAAATGGAGACTACAGCCAAGTACTACAAAAACTGAAGTATCAGCTTTTCATCTAAACAACAAGTTGGCAAACAGAGAATTGCGAGTGTATTTTAATAACAAGCTGTTAAAACACAATAAATACCCGAAATACCTTGGGGTTACTCTAGACAGAACGCTCACATTCAGAGAACACCTGACGAAAACAGCAGCAAAATTGAAAACACGCAACAATATAATACAGAAACTCTGCGGCACTACATGGGGGTCCACAGCATCAACATTAAGATCCTCTGCTCTTGGCCTGATATATCCGGTGGCAGAATACTGTGCTCCAGTGTGGCTAAATAGCAGGCATACCCACCTGGTCGACACCCAACTAAACCGTACTATGCGTATGATAACAGGCACAATTAAGCCCACCCCTACAATGTGGCTACCTACCCTTAGTAATATAGCACCACCCAACCTACGCCGCGAACATGCATTGGTTAAAGAATATAACAAAATAATGGACAGTCGCCAGCTTCTAGTCCACAACGACATCCCCGATATTCTTGGAAACCGTCTCCGATCCAGGTTACCCCCTCTACAATCTGCTCAAGCGCTGCAGCAATCCAACTTTGACTTAAAAACCCGATGGAGAGAAGATTGGGAAAGTAGGACTGATCCGCATTACCATAGTCTACCGGACATCATAGGGAAACCTGGCGAATTTGAACGTCCCCGTAAGATTTGGGCAGCCCTTAATCGAATTCGAACAAACTGTGGAAGATGCGCCGACTCCCTCCACAGATGGGGTAAACTCCCCTCGCCTTCTTGTGACTGCGGCGCTGCAAGACAGACGATCAGTCACATTGTTCAGGACTGCCCACGCAGAGCATACACAGGCGACCCTATAGACTTTGTAATGGCAACCGAAGGGTCAATCGAATATATAAAAAAATTGGACATCTGTTTGTGATGCATTGTATAATGCATAAATCTAAATATATTCTGTGATATACTTAAGCCATACGCTAAATAAATAAATACTAAAAAATTGAAGAATCTCAGATGCAGAATCCACCAATTTAATAAGAATTAAAATGGTAGATAGTATTTTAAAACTGAGATTTTTCGTGTTTGAAAGTTCTTACTGGTACATCCTTAAATGTAATATATTAAATGTAATGTAATTAATTCTATGGCATATCAATTTACTATTTTAGTTTGGAATAAGTCACAAAATTGGCTTATTCTGCACACTATAATATAGCACTGCAATAGATATGCGCAGGTGTATACGCATACTATAGTAGCAACCAGAATTTTTTAGTTACATTTAATTTTATAGCATACTTTGACTCAATATTTAACATTTCAATAGTAATTTTACCATCTTAGAGTAGGTCCACTTTGTATGTTGTAATTTTATCGACATACTCAGTTGTAAATGTTGTACTCAGATGTAAATATATAATTTAGCTCCCCAGGCCTAGAATGCCCATGGTTTGGTTTACTTTTCTTTTCCATTATCTCCTGTTTGCTGCTTTATTTTTCCAATTTGTGATTTTAAGTTCTTCTATGTCTCTTTTAACATCTTTCTTCCATCTGGTTTTCGGTCTACCTTCCTTCCTCTTTCCTCTTCTTCCTCCCGTTAGTATTATTTTGGGAGTCTTGTGTTTGTCATCCTTTGGATATGTCCCAACCATCTCAGTCTTTGTGATTTGATGATCCCTTTTATATTCGGTTCTCCATAGATTCAGTTCTACATTTGGTATTTTTATCCACATTCCATTTCATAGCTTTTCTCCAAATATTTTCCTGAGGACCTTTCTTTCCCACACTTTCCATGACTTGTTCGGATTTGTTCATTGTCCGTGTTTCACTGGAATATAATGCTATAGGTGTTATCACTGTCTATTTTTTATCTTAGCCCTTCTAGATAGGTTTTTACTTCTTAAGTTGTTTAGAGGAAAGATACAAAGATTACCAGCCATAATTCTCGCTTGGTTTTCATTTTTCATATTTGATCTCCTAGTGAATATCGCTCCTAGATATTGGTATATTTCTACTTCTTCGAATTTATATGATTTTCTTTCTGTGCTTATTGTCCGGCATTGTCCTTGTATGTATTCTTCTCTCGTTCTAGTCATTCTATATATTTAGCATTTTCTTCATTTATGTATATCCCCTTCTTTGTCGCTATGGTCTTTAGTCTTTTTATTATTTCTTAATTCTTGTTTATTTATGGCTATCAGTACTATGTCATCAATTTTGTCATCGGTAACTAGCATCTAACTCGACACAAAAGTATATCTACTAAATAAATTATTTTTCAAACTTTCAAACTAGTTTGACAAACAGTTTGAATTTTCAAACCTGTAACCATGGACCAGTTTGACTTGACTTGAATTATTTGTCAGAAGGATTGACTTGAGTTTGACTTGAAATTATGTCAAACTCAAGTCAATTTCAAACATTCAAGTCAAACTTGTAGAACTCTAATTTGGAACACAAGAGGAATAAATGGTAAAGAAGAGGAAATAGTCGAAGAATTGAAAAAACTGAAAATTGACATATTAGGAGTCACAGGAACAAAGAAAAAAGGAACAGGAATGAAAGAAATAAAAGACGGATACAATATATGGTGGTCAAGAGTGGACCAAAGTAGCACAGCGAAAGCAGGAGTAGCAGTAATTGTAACTCCATCCTACATGAAGAACATCATCGATGTCCAATTTACAAACGAGAGGATTTTAACAGTTTAACTAAAGATTAAACAAGAAAAGTATAGTTACATCATAACATATGCACCAACTGATAATACAAACAAGAATGAAAAAATGAGTATTTTGAAAAACTTCAAGAAATAATAGACAAGACAGAGAATAACAATTTAATAATAATGGGCGACATGAATAGAAGAGTGGGAAAACAAAATGAGGGTATAGAAAAATGGCTAGGAAAAGAGGGAGAAGAGACGATAAACGATAATGGAACTAGGACTATAAATTTATGCACCGAAAATGATCTGATAATAGGGAATTCAAAGTTTACACACAAAGACGTCCACAAATACACAAGGGAAGAGAGGGGTAGAGGCGAGAGATCAATAAGGGTCGGTATTTCAATAGCTACTTAAGCTTTTGCTTAGCTAAGCCTGTGTCAAAAGTTAAGGAGAAGCTTAAGCTGGGTGCCGTATTTCCATCATTCCCTTAATTAAACTGATGGTCAGCTGTAAATTTAATGGGTTTGGTACCTCTGAATACGTCAAAATGCCAGAACTAACTGTTCTGAGGTAAAACCACTACTGTTGACATTTAATTTTATCTTGTCACCTGTATCAATGTCATTTACTTCACTTAATTTTGTGTACATGGTATATGTGTTGTTAGACTAACATGTGTTGTTTATTGTCTATATTTTCTCTGGTTATATTTTTTATTGTTATTTTGCATAAGGAATAGATCCGTCTTTGTAATTTTGTTTATTGGATATATTCTTTAAAATGTTAAATTGGAATGTAAGTTTATTTTTGTAAAATAAATATACCTACCAAGCATTGTAGAAATAAACAATTTTCATGTGCCTACACCTTCCAAAAGTAGTAAGAATTTTAATAATCGTTATTACGATTAATAACTTAATATAATAAAATAACTCTAGAATTAATAATCTATAGAAATAACTTCAAAAAACAGAAAACAAATGTTAAGCAAAGGCTTAAACTAACTCTCGAGCGAGCTTAAAATTATTTGGTTTAAGCCAAGGCTTAAGCCTCAAATTAAAGTGGAAATACAGGCATCTAAGCTTAAGCAAAGGCTTAAAGTAAGCTTTGGCTTAAGTGGGGTTGGAAATACCGGCCTTGATTATTTCCTAATTAACTCCGAGATATGGAAAGCAGTAAAAAATATTAAGGTAAATAGAAGCGCAGAGATTGGAAGTGAGCACTAGCTAGTCAAAATGAGCTTCAGAATAATAAAAGACATACAAAATGACAAAAAGAGAAAAACAATAAAAGAAAAAATCAGAAGCTAAAAACTGAAAGAAATAGAAGTTAAAAAGAGATACCAGAAATGTCTAGAGGAACATAGGAAAAGAGAAAATAAGTACCAAAATATAGAAGAAAGATGGAAAGATTACATAGTCTATTAGTAGCTGCAAAAGAGAGCTGTGGAGTAACAAAAATAAGTAATAACCCCAAAAAACGCACGGCATGGTGGACAAAAGACTTAGAAAAAATAGTACAAGAAAAGAAACAACTGTGTAAAAAATACTTAACAGACAGAAAGCAAGAAAGCTATGACAAGTACAAAGAGAAAAGAACAGAAGTTAAACAGATGGTTAAAAATAACAAAGACAGAACGTGGGCAGAATTTGGAAACAAATTAACAGAAGCATTCGGTGAAAACCAGAAATTGTTCTATAACACACTTAAGAGCATGAGAAAACCAAAACCAAATACATTGAAAAACGTGAAGGATAAGAATAGAACCATACTCACAGAAGAGAATGAGATTATGGAGAGGTGGAGAGAATACTTTGAAGAACTCTTGGAAGTGGAACAAGTAGAAGGAAATAAGTTAGAACAAAATAAATATCAACACACCCCACAAGAGCAACAGGAACAGACAGAAAATATAACACAAAAAGAATTAACAAATGCAATCAACAAATGCAACAAAATCAAGCTGGGAAAAGCACCAGGACATGACAATATAACTGCAGAAATGGTCAAATACATGAATGAAGAAAGACAACAAGAATTATTAAACATCATGAGCCAAGCTAAGAAAGAAAAGAAAGTACCTAATATGGAGATATAATGGAGAACCTACATATCTTCCTAGATATGGTACTCAAAAATCTATGATTGACATTTCACTCTGCACAACTAATATAGCCAGTAAATTTACTTGGTCAGTTTTATATGACACCTTAGGCTCGAATAATTTTGCTATAACTATGAATTTTTCAATAACCAACACCTCACAAGAAATAATTTATCCAAAAAGCAAATGGAATATCAAGAAAGCCAATTGGTCCCTGTATACATCCTTAATTGAAAACATGTTTTCCAACTACAATAACTCTTTCAATACTTATCAAAATTATAGTTTTCTAATAGATTGCATTAATGATGCTGCAATTAGATCTATTCCTCAATACAAAATTTTTAAATCTAAAAATCGATCGCCTCCACCATGGTGGGACCCAGAATGCGATCTGATAATCAATGACAGAAAAGAAGCATTAGCATTGTATAAACGTTCACCAAGCCTTGATAATTATCTAAATTGTCAGAAAGTTACTGCTCATACTAAAAAGCAGTTGAAACAAAAAGCCAAAGCTAGTTGGATTGAATGGTGTTCTAATTTAAGCAAAAATACCTCCTATAAGGAGATATGGTCACAGGCCAACAAAATGAATCAAAAAGCATGTATTAGTATAAAATCCTTCAATGATAATCTATTAGACGACTTTTTTAATAAAGTATGTCCTCCTTTTGCTCAAAATTCACCTACACGATCTACACAAAGTCATCATTCAAATAATCACTTCCTGTTAAAACCATTTACTGAAACTGAATTAGATTTTGCCCTTAAAAACCGCATAAATACTTCTCCTGGTATCGATCATATAAAATACCCCATGTTAACCAACCTATCAGATGTTGCTAAAAAACTTCTTTTAAATGTCTTCAATGATATCATCCAAAAAAATATAGTTATCGATTCTTTCAAAAACATCTTAGTTGTTCCTATCCTTAAACCCGGAAAAAACCCAAACATCGTAAGTTCGTATAGACCAATATCCTTACTGTCTTGTATTTTTAAAACTTTAGAAAGGCTTATAAAATTTAGACTAGATTGGTGGTTACAAAAAAAAAAAATTACTTCCAGTAAACCAGTTTGGTTACAAAAGAGGTTTTGGAACTCTAGACGCTTTAACAACACTTGTTGTAGATGTACAGAATAACTTAACTAAAAATACCTACTTAGCAGCACTATTATTAGATATTGAAGGAGCATATGACTCAGTTTGTTTATCAACCTGAAAACATAAAATGGTAAATTTTTTTCATATGGCAATTGCTTTCGTTAACACAATAATTAGTTTCTATACAGATAGGGTAATTTACATCAGAGATCATAATAACAAACTAATAGGACCTCGACATAATTATTACGGTATACCACAAGGCTCAGTATTATCACCAATTTTATTTAATCTGTACACCTCTGACATACATAAGATGCAAATAAACAACATCCCATTCAAAATCATACAATATGCAGACGACTTTTGTGTCTATATGGAAAGCAAGAAATATGAAAACGGTATGCAAAACCTAAGTACAGTTTGTAGTTCCCTCTTTCCATGGTTTTTAGAGAACGGCTTAAATTTAACAATTAACAAATTAGCAGTATCTGTCTTTACAAGACACAATCTTCCTATAAACCAAGATGTATTACTTAGTGATCAATCTTTTACATTTAAAAATAATGTCAAATATCTGGCACTCATTCTGGACAAAAAACTAACTTGGAAACCACACATACAATATATGCTGGCTAGATGTACCAAAGGTATTAATTTCCTTAGAATGACAACTAGAGTGTGGTGGGGTTGCGATGTTGAAACATCTTTATTGTTTTATAGAGCTTATATACGATCCATTATTAGATATGGTGCTACTCGCTACGGTTCTGCTTCCAAAAACCTTTTAAGAAAAATTGACGTTTTCCAAAATTCTGCCTTGAGAATCTGGTTAGGTGCTATGAGATCTACTCCTATACAACCAATACATGTTGAAGCTTCTGAGCCTCCTTTAGAGATTAGAAGAAATTTACTAAGCGAAAAATGGGTACTTAAAGCACAAACTACAAATTTCGAATTATTTTCCAGTATATGTCGTCTTAACGAATCAGATCTTACTCACAAGTATTGGATTAAAAAACCATCTCCGCCTTTATGTAGTGCATTACAGAACAATCCTATTTTTTCAAAGGAATTAAACACAGTAGACAAAAACTTAGACTACTTTGCTCTCTTCCATAAAACTGATGTAATAATACCCACATACAACGAAAACAACATAATCAGCAACAATATCCTGAAATCTATTTTGAACTGCTACAGTGATGCAACAGTTATATACACAGATGCATCTAAATCAAGAGAAGGGTCTGGATGTGCTTATTTTTTACCCACAGGAGGTTTCGAATTCAAGTACAAACTTCCCAATGAGTTTTCAACTTTCTCTGCGGAATCATTGGCCATACTCGAAGCGTTGAAATATATTAAAAACTCTTATACTAAAAAAACGTTAATTCTTTCAGACTGCCTATCAGTTTTAAAGAATATCAAAAATACTTTTTTGCCCAAAACATTTAGTAATCCTTACATATTTTTAATAAAGGATATGTTAAAGCAGTTAGAAGACTCTGGCTTCAATATAAAATTTATTGGGTTAAGGCACATATTGGACTCAAAGATAATGAGTATGTAGACTACTTAGCTAAATCCAGTATAACATCAGGCACTTTATTGTCATATTCTTTATGTGTATCAGATGTTATTACTATTTTTAAAAGAAACCAACTATCGATATGGAAAGATCAATGGAATTTTTATTGCTTAACAAACCAGACAAGATACACCACTTTACAACCAGTGATTCCACAAAGTATCTAGTTTAAGAGTTTTAAAGCTCCACGTAAATATATAACAACTATAAATCGACTACGTTTTGGGCATGCTGGCTATCCAATAGGGTGGAACGAAAATGGTCAAAAAAATAAAATAAGAGAAAAATTATTGTGGCTACCGTTTAAAAGTTGTGTCAGGTGATGAAAACAAACGGTGCGAAAGCATTTTGAAATAAAAAAAAAATCTTGAGGTTCCATATTGGATTTGAAAAATGAAAAAAACAAAAAAAATATTTTTGTCGAAAAAATCGATATGACCGTGATCAAAAGTCGTCTTTAGGATTGAAAAACATCTTATGCAAAATTATTTTGAAATTAAACGATGTTTGCAGGTTCCATAATACCATTGAAGCTTGATATGGTATGAAGTACCCATTCCAAACAATGCTAGTATATCAAATTATTCAATGTTCAACGTTAAGTCTTCAGCTATTTTTAGATCAAGCAGGTAGAGGAGGGAGAAATACAGATGTTACATCAATCTTGCAACCATTCACGCAGGCACAGTGACACAACAGTTTCTTATCTCGCACAGACGTGTCGTATCTAAACATATTCTTCGAAATGGCAACGCGAAGTAGTGTGAACTGTGAAATACTAGGAACAATTATTGGTGTTTTCAATGATCGTGTTTTACCAACTAAGTGTGACATTCTAAAGTGCTTTCTCTTTATTCGTCATGAACTTAAGTTGACAAATAATAATAAAGATCTATCTATCGCCGACGTCTCGAATGCCGTTGCAACGAAAGTAGAAAAAATATGGATAAAAGCTTCTATTCCAACATTATCGCATAAGCGCATTCAAGATGTGATTAAAAATATTTATACCGAGTATCAAAGGCTTAAGCGATACACAAAAACCAACCAACGAAAGAACCACGAAGGCAAAGGCAAGTTCTCAAAAATATAATACTGACCAGATTGTTCTTAAAGCATGTACCGTCGATTCCTCTAATCGTTCCATAAGTAGCAACCTGTCTGACTCAAATTCTTCTGATGCAGATGATCATGCAGAAGAATTCATTGCTCCTTTGTCAACAGTTACAGTCCAACCATCTACGTCACAAATGCGGGTTTGCTTGCCAAGTCTAGCTTCGGCGTGCGACAGAACTGGGGTGTCTGATCGTTCTGCTGCAATTATAGCATCAGCGGTCTTAAAAGATATGGGAGTTATAACTGTGACTGATACATCGAAAGTAATTGATAGAATGAAAATAAGGCGACAGCGTGCATCTCATAGACGTTCCTTCCAGAAGCAGAAGGAAGGACTGTCAATCAGAATTATATTTTTTGATGGGCGTAAAGACAAGACTGTCTTGCAACAAAAAAGGCAAAAAGTTTTATAGAAAAGTAGTTACAGAAGAACATTTAACAATTATTGAAGAACCAGGCTCTCGATATCTAGGGCACGTGTCTCCTTTATCAGGATCGGCTGCAAACATCACGGATAGCATACAGACATTTATCCTGAAAAATAATATTGATATATCGAAGTTAAGCGCAGTTGGATGCGATGGTACGGTAGTGAACACTAGCCCTCAAGTAGGCGTTATAAGAAAACTGGAAGAATACTACGGCACCTCACTTCAATGGCTAGTATGCTTATTCCATTGCAACGAACTACCTCTACGTCATTTAATCCAACAGTTAGATGGACGTACCAGTGGACCACTTGGTTTTTCAGGGCCAATAGGAAAACTTCTGGAACGCTGTGAAGAGAAAGCTGTCGTCAATTTCGTTGCAATTGGAAATAACCTACCAGTATTATTAGAAACAACAGACCTTAATACCGATCAGAAGTACTTGTACCAAATCAGTCAAGCAGTTTCTGCGGGAAAATGTCCTAACGATTTGAGCCTTCAAAAATCTGGGAAAATATCACACGCAAGGTGGCTGACAGTTGCTAATCGGTTGCTTCGATTGTATGTTGGCACTGAATGTCCCAGCCCTCAATTAATTATGTTAGTAAGTTTCATCCAAAAAGTGTATGCACCAGTTTGGTTTTATATAAAACTGTATCCTAGCTGTTCTGATGGTTCAAAACATTTATGGCGAATGATCCATTATTCACGATTTCTACCAGTTGATCAAAGAAAAATTGTCGATGCCGTTATCCAAAGGAATGCTTATTTTGCCCATCCCGAAAAGTTATTACTCAGGATGATGAAAGATGAACGAAAACATATACGGGAGCTAGGACTACGCAGAGTGCTGAAAGCTAGACAAAGTCAGAAAGAAAAAAAGATCCGAAGATTTAAAATACCAACATTAAATTTTAGTGCTGCAGATTATATTGACTTAATTTCTATTTCTGAATGCAGTGTTACGGCTCCTCCTTTGCTAAAACATATTTCCAATGAAGATGTACGGGATATGATTGATTCTGGAAATCACAACAAAATAGAGGTCTTAAACTGCCCCTGTCATACCCAATCTGTGGAAAGAACAGTTAAGTTAGTAACTGAAGCATCAGCTGCTGTTTGTGGACCAGAATCAAGGGATGGCTTTATTCGTTCAAGGTTGCAGTCTAGAAATATTATGCCGTTTTTTAACACAAAATCAGACTACCAATCATAAAATGTATATTGTGTCATAAAACAATTATTTAGATTCAAAAAACTGATAAAAAAATAAATTTTTAAAATTTTATTTTTTTTGTTATTTCCAAAAATTTAAATTTAATATGGAACCTGAAGATAGGGTCCAATCAAAAAAAGATTTTTTACAGTTTTATTGTACATCAAAACACAACTTTTCCGCACTAGCCCCATAAAAAATAATCACTTCGCATTTTTCGTTCCACCCTACTATCCAAGTCATTTATATAAAATAAATGTGATTGAAGACGATAATTGCAAACATTGCGGAAAGCAGGGTGATCTTGATCATATCTTTTTTGAATGTACTAAGTTTCAACAGCATTCAAACTCTCTCTATAAAAATTTAATTAAACTTACTAATATGCATGCATCATTCAATATCCAGTCTCTGTTGGCTACAGTCTCTCAACAAATATACAATATCATTATAGATTTCTTGTCAGATACACGCACGGTCCTATAAGATTTGTACGCGGGCATGAGATTTTTTATGATTTAAGTTCAGATTTGCATCTTTTTTTTTGTCATAAATGTTTTATCACTTTATCAGAGTTCCATTATTGTTTTTATTGTATTATTATTGTATTGTATTATTTATTGTATTACTATATTGTTTCTGTTTAATTTTGTATTAGGGATAATATTGTATATTGTTTATTGCAACTGGCTGAATGACTGTCTATGCCATTAAATAAAAAATGTACTATAGAAAGGAACTATTGTCCTTTTCATGAGCATTTTTCAGTGCTCATTTTTCATTTTATATTTTAGTTAAATCTGACAGTTGTCACATTTTATTTTCAATTTGGAATAAAAACAAATCAAATGTGTTTCTTGCATTTATAAAATGGTATTTTCTTTGATTTGTATAGTCTTATAAATTATACAGATTATATTTGTTATATTATCATCTAATTAAAAAAAATATGTTTTTCATTATGGAGCCATCTATCGACAACTAGAATAATCACCGAACTAGAATAATTACCAAAGTAATCACCGACGTGCCTTTTTTTCTCTCATATACAATTTAATGCGTTAGAAAGAAATCGAAAAACTGTGACGCACTGAAAGATGATCATGAGAAAAAGAATACAACGTTAACGGAGTTTTATTATTTCATATGGTCAATGAATCTGTATATATGAAAAAACCGCGGAGTGCTACCATTTAAAGGGGTGCGTTTTTGAGAAATGGGTAAATTAGTCCCTGGGCACAGATTACATTAGGGTGAGTTCTATGCACTTTTGGTACAAACACGTCTACATAAAAATTGTTCTTGGTTAAATTTTCTATCTAAATATCACTTTTAAAGTCAAAGATACTTTTTTTTTACAAAAATATATTCAAAAGAAAAAGCACAAAGAAACCCAAAAGAAAGAAATTTTGTTTTTTGTCCCATAACTTTTGTCCACGTGAATATAGGTATAGACATTGCTTCACAGAAAAAAAACTTACATATTTTCTCTTTAAAATGTTGTTCAATAGAGGTCATTAGGATTTACAGTTTTAGAAATATGATTTTTCAAAGTTCGCTACTCACAGCAATTTTGGGCAATTCTCCTTGTTATTTCGCAAATATTGTTCTGTAACTTTTTTCTGCGTAATTTTAGGCATATGCAATGGTACATGTAAGAGGAATAGAAATCAATTACCTTTAAAATGTTCTACTGTACAATGTTGTACGACTTCTTTTAAAGGGGTTATCTTTTTCAAGATTTTATACGTTTAACGAGTTTTTATATTTTTTACGATTATTTTTTAAAATTATTCCCACTATAACTTTTTTTTTCTACAATTAGGTATATATTATATAATAAAAAAGAAAACTTATTCTGTTTACTTTAAAATGGTGTATTACAAAAAATTCTAGGATTATTTTTGAATAAGATATGCTTTTTCAAAATGTAATAAGTAACTACTTGCAACGATTTTTGATTTTAGGATTATTTTTTAAATTTCTCTTTATAACTTTTTTATGTGATTGTGTGTTATGATTGAAACCTATTTTTATAGGTAATACCTATACCAATATATAATAATAGGTATACCTAGGTAATACCTATACCATACCAAAATATGGATTAATTCCAATATTTATCTCCTGCACCGCAAGCTTTTCTTGAAAAAATAGCATGTAAATGTACCAAAGGATGTACAAAAAATTGCGGTTGTAGGAAGATAGGAATTAGTTGTTCAATATTCTGCAAAGGGTGCGTGTGCATGGGTACTAATTGTGGGAACTCTAAGATAACTGAGGTGTCAGAGGAAGATATTGAAGCTAATGCTAACGAAGAGATGGACTTTGATTTTGAAAATTTTTTAAATGTCAACGTTTAAATAATTGTAACTAAAGTGAAGTTTTCTAAGACTAATGTTTATGTAATTTTTGTAAAAGAAATAATTTTAAATAATACAAGTAAATAAATATCAAAGAATCATTCGGTTTCCATTATTAAATATAGATGATACACCATTTTAAAGTACAGAAAGTAAGCCCTTTGTATTGAGCAATATATAGTATATTCATGTACAAGAAAAAAAAGCTATAATGAGAAATTTAAAAAATAATCCTAAAATCAAAAATCGTTGCAAGTACTTATTACATTTTGAAAAAAAAAATCTTATTCAAAGATAATCCTAGAATTTTTTGTAATACACCATTTTAAAGTAAACAAAATAAGCTTTTTTTTATTATATAATATAAACCTAAATGTAGAAGAAAAAAAGTTATAATGAGAAATTTCAAAAATAATCGTAAAAAATGTAAAAAATATTATTTTTTTTATATTACGTATTATATGATATATAATATAATATTATATAATATATTATATAATACAGTAGAACCCAGATTATCCGGGTGCGGATTTTCCGTGCTGCGGATTATCCGTGCTATGATTTTCTATTACTCAAGTTGCGTTTTTGAGGTTTTATCAAAATAGCGTCATCGCAAATCACTTGACGGAAACTCTATATGACGAAAGAGAGACTCATAATGAAAGATTTATTTTTTTCTGTTATTTTTTATGGTAGGTATATACGTATGTGTATACGTACATATGTAATATACATAAGAAATACATGTTCGGATTATCCGTGCTTTTCAATTATCCGTGCCACCCTTCGGTCCCGAGGAGCAGGGATAATCGGGGTTCCACTGTATTATTATTTTATTTTTATATTATATTATAAAAATCGTTAGTATAAACCCTTGAAAAACCATAATCTCTTTAAAAAAAGTCGTACAACGTTATACAGTAGACCATTTTAAAGGTAATTGATTTCTATTCCTATTACGTGTACCATTGCATATACCTAAAGTTACGTAGAAAAAAGTTACAGAACAATATTTGCGAAATAACAAGGAAAATTGCCCAAAATTGCTGTGAGTGGCGAATTTTGAAAAATCATATTTCGAAAACTATAAATCCTAATTACTTCTACTAAACAACATTTTAAAGAAGAAATATGTAGGTATTTTTTCTGTAAAGCAAAGTCTATACCTATATGCTCATGGACAATAGTTATGGCACAAAAAACAAAATTTCTTTCTTTTGGGTTTCTTTGTGCTTTTTCTTTTGAATATATTTTTGTAAAAAGAAGTATCATTTACTTTAAAAAGTGATATTTAGATGGAAAATTTAACCAGGAACAGTTTTTATGTAGATATGTTTGTACCAAAAGTGCATAGAACTTACCCTAATGTAACCTGTGCCCAGGGACTAATTCACCCAAAACGCACCCCTTTAAATGGTAGCACTCTGCGGTTTTTTCATATATAGATGTCCATTAATCATATGAAATAATAAAACTTGGTTAACGTTGTAGTTCCTTTTAGCTATATTATTTTGAATATAATCAATAGCCTATATAATTTGTCCAAACAGTGTAAAAAATATGGAAAACCTCTACTTTACACTCTCCGTAACTCCGGAACCGTTAATTTTAGAATGATTATGCATAGGATCTTTTTTGTTTCAAATTTTATGTAGATCACTTTTGTACATAATATTTTTCACGCTTAACCTCTTAGGTTTAGAAATATTGGCGTAAAATCTAAAAAACTGCTAATTTACCGACTTTTCCCCTCCCCTCCCCCCAAACCCGACGCTAAAAATAATATAACTTTTTACTGGACAATATGTGGACCATACAAAACAATTTGGTGTTGAAGGAAAACTTTAATTTGGGATGACAGGGTTAGGCCTTTTTTTTGACCAATTATAATATACTACCTCCGAAACTTTGGAACCGTTCATTTTAAAAGGATTATGTATTGGTTGGTGGATTCAATTGTTCTACAATTGAATGTAGAACATTCTTGTATAGAACATTGTTTACGCTATACCGCATAGTTTTAGAAATATTGACAAAAAACGTAAAAGACTCCTAATTTACCGACTTCTCCCCCACCTACCCCCCAAACGCGATGCTCAAAATGGTGTGACTTTTTACTAAATAATATGTGGACCATATAGGACAATTTGGTGTTAAAGGATAACTTTCATTTTGGATATCTGGGTTGTGCCGGTTTTTGAATCAACTGTATCATACTATATTGTACAGGTCATACAATTCACATCCCTTAAAAGGGATAACATAGAATTATTTGGAATACGCCAAAAAGTTTAAAAAAATTAAAAGAATATGTCTAATTTTAAATTTTTTTCTTAAAAAACAAAAATGCATGAGCGAAAGGGTTAACTGGCCTGAAGATTGGACAAATACTGTAAGTCCTGAAAGCGGCTGCCATTTTCTAAGATAAAAATAAAGAACATATAGATTGTGTGTATTTACCTTTTTCATTACCAAATTGTATAATGAGTTATTTTTCTTCACATTTAAAAATCTATTTTAAAAAGATGAATAAATCATTCCTTTTTTGTCTTTTTCTTTCGTTTTGAACAACACAGCTTAACACACAAAAGGTATAATACTGTAAATACACTAAAAATAATTATTGTCACAACTGCAATAACATCTACTAGAAGGTATTGGTACCATCTCAAATCCAATGCTGCCACTCTCAGGTGATGCGCCCCCTTATGCCTTATTACGAATTCTGTCCAATAAACTGCGAGATCTAGAGGTTTCATGGGACGATCATGGAAAAGACTTGATCTGATTTTGGCGTTTTCTCTGTATCTAAAAAAAAATTATGCTAAATTTATTACATAGTTTCTTCAAAACATTTGAAATAATACAGAAACAATTTGTATGTTCAGGAATTTCTTTTTAAGATGTCTAAGATAAGGCAGACTGCAAAAAGAACTACAGTGGAACCTCGATAACTCGGATTAATCGGGACCGCGGCCGATCCGGGTTATCGAAAATCCGGGTTAGCCGGAGAATATGGTAAAAATTAATAAAATACGGTATACTTACAGATAAACTCCGTTAGAATTGAAATAACATGAAATATATATAAATAGGTAAGCACAGTACCTACACATCTAAATTACTAAAAACACGCAAACACAAACGTAAGCAAACGGAAGCGAACAATACAATATACAAGACTGTACTACACACAATACAGTCACAATCGATGTGAAGTTATTTAAGAACAGTGAAAACTAAAGACCATTGTTTGAAAAATAATTTTTTAAATAGGTAGTCTTTTAGTCTTTATAAACAATGCTGTTTGAAATATATAAAGGAATACAGTCGAACCCGCTTATTAGAGTACCGGTTATAGGAATATCCCGGTTTATGTAATATAAATTCGAGGTCCCAAAACGTTTCCATTTACCCTTTAATAAATTTATCCGTTTATTGTAATATGGTTTAGTAACCTAATACCGCTTTTTCGAATAAATGTTTCAAGTCAACAAATAACTTTTTATGTACAATTTCCTAGAAATTTTAAATTTGCCTGATCTAATGGTTTGTCGTTTTGTATATTATTACGGTTTCTCAGGTACCTACCTAATAAACACTTTATTACTGTGTTATGATGAGTAAACGCTTCTCTCCCACAGAAAATTCAATCGTATGCCGACAAGGTCATAAAATAATTTCATTTGTCTACAAATTTCTATAGGTACATTGCCACACACTTGGATGTTTTTAGAAACAGCATTTTTCTATAAGATTTATTACCAATAGTTGATTGTTTGTTTGGGGGTCTTTTCTAAAACCCAATTCCAATTTATTAGGTCTGGATCCCGCGTATGAAAAAAAAGTTGATTAATAGCAAGCTGAAAATTTGTTAATAGGTTAAGGGTGTCTAGTCGGATAAACTTTGATATATGGGAGAACTGGAACAGGGGCAGTTTTAATTGTAGAACAGGTTAAAAATTTGGAATGGTCAGACCACGAAAACGGCACATTTATTTTGTCCGACAGAACAGACTTAAACTCTCCGAACAGAGATTAAACTCTCATGCAAAACTCAGACTGCTATTTATCACCTGTCATAATTCCTGTCATTTGACATGTTCTACATGTTCCACTCATTAAAACGCCCATTTGCTGATAAATAGCAGTCTGATTTTTGCATGAGAGTTCAATCTCTGTTCGGAGAGTTTAAGTCTGTTCTGTAGGAAAAATACATGTGCCGTTTTTGTGGTCTGACCGTTCCAAATTTTTAACCTGTTCCACAATTAAAACTTCCCCTGTTCCAGTGTTCCCATATATCAAAGTTTGTCCGACTAGACACCCTTAGGCTATTAACAAATTTTCAGCTTTCTATTAATCAACTTTTTTCATACGCGGGATCCTTAAATATTGTCTAATCGTTTCGTAATGATTTTTGTAAATAAATTATAAATTTTTATTGATATAAATAGACCTAAAACCATATGCATATACATATTGACATAGTATGTACTATTATAACGTATATTTGGTAGGTACATTTATTTCACCATCCGCCAATGATCGGTTACTAGAATATCCCGCTTATAAGAATATTTTTGCTTGGCACGAAGGCTATTCTAATAAGTGGGTTCGACTGTACTATGTCCAGACAGGTGTCTGTTGTTTCTGCCGGCGCGGCGTGTGCCATGAGTCATTTTGACTATCGTTACAATTATATATAGTTCAAATTACACAAATACACATTACCTCTCAAATATTATATTACATATATTTTTATTGCTGAAATGTTTATCTGATAATTAACTATGTATTTTGATAGGAAATAAGCCACAATTAAATTGAAAAATAATGTTATTAATATTTCGACGCCCAAATCGGGTGTCGTCAAAATACAAAATACTGAAAATCAAAATGTTTATCTGATGAAAATCAGTCCGGGTTAGCCGGACTTCCGGGTTATCGGGGGCCGACTTATCGGGATTCCACTGTACCTGCATCTCAGATACCAACGGTCTCAGTTTCCCGCATCGCATGCACTGAGACTGAAAAACATTTACGTCGATTGCGTTCACAGGAAAACTTTAGAGAACTATTCGGCAGCAAATATTTCTTGGGGATCTTTTGTCCGGAATTCTTTGTGGGGATATTATATTCAAAAAAAATTGTGGGGATTTTTTGATCGGATTTTTTGTGGGGATTTTTTGTCAGGGGATTATTTTTGTCTGTGGATTATTTGTGGGTATTTTTGTCTGGGTTTTTTTTGTTCGGACTTATTCGTCCGGGGATTACTTGCCCGTATATCTGCATTCACAAAAACAAAAAATTTCATCTTTCGTTCGTTATAATGCATAGCATGCAAACATGCATAGACGATCTCGCGGGAGGGTAAGCAGAATTTTCTGTAGGGGTTTAGTCCCTTAGCCAATTTGTTTCAGTTTTAAGCAGATGGAAACTGGTCGCGCACCCTCCTTGGCTAGCTACATGAAGCAGACCCAATCCATCCATTGTGCAGAGGTCACTGTCTGGACGTGAAACTAGCATTTACTTGTTCCTGCGGTTACGTATCCTTAATTTTTTAAAGGTTGCTATTGAAATAATCATTTTATTTATAAACAAACTAAGTTCTCAATCTAGTAGTACCTTCATAAACCGACAATAAATATTGGTCTACATGCCACCAGATGTACAACAGGTGGAAACCTCTTTGGTTACAACCTCCGAGGCTTTTAAAAATTATAAGCTATGCGGGTGACAAGATGAGCAGAATTTGAGGGAATTTTAAATAATTCACATCCCATCTGCCCAGCGTGGTAAAGCTCCAACGAGAAGGTTTCCTAAGTACTCCAAAAAGAGTAAATCAATTAAACCTTAAAAATGTATAGGTAAACATTTCCAATTTCGTTGTAACCCGAAACTGCAGCAACATTATATTCTAGTTCAATTAAAGAGTGCAGGAAGAGTCTATATCAGTTTCGGGGCTTTTTTACCGCATCATCAGTAGACCCATATCCTCTTCTCTCCGATTGAACCAGGATACTTCGACGCATGCCGTCCTGGATTGCAACGAACGAAATGGCTCGAATATAATGCTGCTGCAGTTTTGGGTTGCAACGAAATAGAAAATGTTTTTAAGGTATAAGTATGCAGGTAATATGGCCGGCCACCTTAAAAACTTTTGTCTGTATTTATGGCCAAATATAAGTTTTTTAAAAAGTAACTGTTATTATAGTTACATGGGTTATCTATATAAAGATTTATGTTATAATTTTTCCAAAACTGATAAAAATACGATATTTATGACGTAATTAAAAAAATACTACCATTGGCCATATTACCAACATGGTGTAGGCAATATGGCCACTTTACAGTAAGTAAATTTTTATGTCAAATTATGAAACTTAACACCAGTTTTATTAAATGTTAAGAAAATACAGTACAGAAACTTAATTTTATCTTATTTTTCACAATCAGGGCATAAGATTGTATCAATTTTGTCATAGATGTGAGACCCATGCACTCTTCGTGGACATAACTGCTACATACGATACATAGTCTCATATCTATCATTCTGTCTTCCTTGCATAATTTGCAGAACCAAGATTATTGTTTATTTGTTCCCGTTTTCTGCTAGGCAAGGCCTTAAATTTTTTTGTTGGATTGGGTAATTTTTGGAGCCTTGATGATACTTCTTTACCATCTACGGTATGCGTATTGACTTCAATATTTTCTGAATCGCTTATTCTAATACAGCTGCCGAATAAATCTTTAGTAACAACTTGAGCTCGACTATTGATTGCTAGTTTTCTAGGCTTCTTGTTAGTGTTCTTGATTGCTGCATTTTCAGGTGTTTCGAGAATACTTGTGAATGAAGTATTTTGGATGTTTAAGGAATACTTAAGGAGTACTTAAGGAATACTTAAGTTACTACTCGTTTAAGGATACTGATCGTCTTCTGAATCAATAACTTCATCGCTGCTAGAGTCAAGCAAACTAAAGGATGAGTCAGAGTTGCTACTATCAGTGTTTGGAAAGGGTTTTTCGGGCGATTTTTCGATTGAATACCCGAAGTAGAGGGACGACAGGAGTTGCTACTATCAGTTTCCAGACCTAGTTCTTTTGAGCTATTTTTCGGTTGTAATCCCAAAGTAGAATGACAACGGTAATCTTTTTGTTGCATGCCTGAAGTTGACGGGATACAATCATCTGCTTTATTATCAACGTTAGTTTCTGACAACGTCACATTCTCTTTATCTTCCTGATGTTGGTATGTGATAGTACTAGGAGCAAACGCTATCTCTGGGATAGCTTCTGGGTTGAACGGATAAATTCCTGTTGAAGAAAACCCCGATTTTATATTAGATGGTGTCATTGTTTTGTCCCAAACAGTCGAAAAAATTGCACCAAATCTCTGTTTAGTAATAACACGATCCCTATAGACAGAGTAATATTTCATAACTTCATTATCCCAGTAATATTCAAAGGCTCTAAATACAGCTTTGTCCATTGGTTGGAGCTCGTGAGTAGTATTACTAGGTAAACAGTATAGAGTGATTTCGTATCTTTCGGCAGTTTCTACAATAGTGTGATCCAAGTGACATCTTGCACCATCAAATATGATAATACATGGACCAGAAATCGTAAATTTTGAAAAGTGTTGAAGCCAAACTGAGAACGTTTCAATATTCATGCGGCCTTTTGTAGTCATTTGAACAACAGCACCTGGAGGAAGTGAGTCAACCCATTCTGGCTTACTACGTTTACCCTTAAAAAGCACCATTGGAGGGATTGCTGTACCAAGAACATTACCACACGAAACAATGGTAACACTTTCTCCATGTTCGTTTGCAACAACATGTACTCTTCTTGCACCTTTTTGCGCTAAAACTTTCTGCTGGTGGTGAAGTGTTAACCTGCAACCTTTCTCGTCTATCGCTTATCTATTATGTCCAGTTCTCTTAAAATACCTTCCAGCTTAGTAAAATGATCTTTTACAATGCATTTTTTAAGTTTTTGTGCCCTAGCCGGATTTAAGTTTTGTGCTTTCCTAAGTCTGATTTGAGGATTGCGCTTCATAAAACCACGTAGCCAATAACGACCAGCTATTTCTTTTCTGTCTTGGAAAGGATTTGGGATTTTATTGAGTTCTGTAAACCGATATACACATTTACACAGTACCCTTGCAGTAAGTGGATATCCAATTTGCGAAAGACGGATAATGCGTTGAACTAATTCTGCTTCTTGGGCATTTGTAAGTATAGTTTTCGCCCTACACAAGACTTTACTTGCTTTCCCTGCTCTAAATATCGTCGAAGTGTCCGCCTTGGGATATTATATGTACGACTAGCTGTGTTAACTGCGGTGCCATTTTCCACCGCTATTAAAGTTGCTGCCAAATTTTCTTCGGTTCAGTTGCCTCGTAGGCCCCTGCACTGATACTGGGGCATTTTTGATTTCTGTAACAAAAGAAATCAATCAATACAGCAAGCAAAATATTTATTGTAGAGAAATATGACCACAGGAAGATAAATATGGCCATGGCCATATAACCCTACTTTTCATCTGTCCCTATTACTCAACACTGTATTTTGATATTTGTCTACGAAAAAATATAATAAATCAAAAATTATACAATAAAATAAGAACATGTACATAATTTTTAAGGTCTACGAAACCCGTAAATACAATTAATATAATAAAAACTTACCTATTAGAACAGTTAGGATTTTTTTAAAAATTATGGAATTAATAACCACCTTTTACAATGGCGAGCTTTCACAACAATGACGTGCTGTTCTGACTTATACAGAATGTGGCACCGTCTGTTTAACAATTTCGGCACTAAATGTGTATTACTATGCTAATATCAAGATTTCTATCATTTAAACATAAAGATAGTAGGAAATTTTTTAGATGGCCATATTACCGTACATGGCCATATTACCTACACCTACCTTACATTTTTATTGTTTGTTTTATTTATATTTTTTCGGGAATCTTCTTATGACAGATGATCTTTAGTATAATTTTTAGTAGTTTCTGGGTTAGGTTCTTAGTTTTCGTCGGGCGATTACTATTTTTAGTATTCTGGATGCTTTCAATACTCAAGATATGTAGTCCATAATTCTGGTAAGGTCAGTTCGATATATATTTTCTTTAAAAAATGGTTGTCTAATATTTACACTTATAGAGGAAAACGTAAAAAAATCTTCTTCATCTTTTTATATAGACATTACTCTGTCTGTTTTTCAATGTGCCTCCAATAAGTTGTCATTCCATCTTTTTCGTGGCCTTCCCACTGATCCTTTTCCTATTGGAGAACCGTCTCTCGCCGTCCTTACTACTCTATTTGTTGTCATTTGGCTTGTGTTCGTTCTATTCTACTCTTCTGCTTTTCACCCCGTTATTAATGTTGTCCACCTTGCATCTCCATCGTATATCTGCACTTCTAGCTCTATCCCACAGCGTCCTACCATCGATTTTTCGCAATGTTTTCATCTCTGCTGTTTCTAGCATTCTTTTTGTTCTTTCTGTATCAGGTCGTGCTTCCGCCGCGTATGTCATTATTGGTCTGATGACTGTTTTGTAAATTCCGCCTTTCACTTCTTTTCCGATGTTTTTATTTCTTCATATTGTTTCATTCGGGCAACCTGCGGCTCTGTTTGCTTTATTCACCTGATCATCCACTTCTGTTTCGGGCTTTCCGTAGCTGCATAGTATGATGTCTAGATATTTAAACTCCATGACTTGTTCTATTATTTGACCCTCCAGCTCTAATTTACACCTTATTAGATCTGCTGTTATAACCATGCATTTAGTCTTTTTTCGGAAAATTAACAGGTTAAATTTTCTAGCGGTTATACTAAATTCGTGCAGCATACGTTGTAAATCATCTTCACTTTGAGAGATTAGTGTTGCGTCGTCTGCATAGCAGATTATTTTAAGTTGTTTTTCTCCCATGTGGTATCCTTTTTTTGTTCTTACTTTTTTTATTATTTCGTCCATGAGCAGGTTAAACAACAGATGACTCAAAGAATCTCCCTGTCTTATCCAATTGCCAGCTTCAATTTGGTCAGTTAGTTTTTCATCTACTTTTATTTTTATTGTATTGTTCTGGTAGATATTTTCGATCGTTTTAATAATTATTCCTAGAGGTACCTCTCTTGCGTACAATAAATGGATAACGTCCTTTAATTTAACCCTGTCAAATGCCTTCTTAAGGTCCACGAAACATAAGCATGCCGGTTTGTTGTATTCTAACGATTTTTCTTGAATCTGCCTCATTATAAATATAGCGTCGGTGCATGATCTTCCCGA